>NC_037673.1:5608743-5908743 GCF_003255815.1 Theropithecus gelada | reverse complement strand
TTCTTCTCTTCATCCCTGATTTGGGCTTTTAGAATGACTGTTGGTTCTCAAGCTTGTAATATACAGTTTCATGCCATTTATTTCATAGTTTTCTCAAACACATAAGAAAATGTTTTTCCCTTACCTTATACGTATTTTTTACCATAAGGTGATTTTTTACTCTAATAAAAACTCAGATTATTAGTGATACACTATTCTCAAATCACTATTATGTAAAATTTTCTGAGGAAACCCACTTATGCCGAAATTGCTCTAAGACCTTGTTAATTGGAATCTTTGGATGAGGATGAAAAAGATTCCCTATTGTCAATTTTGCTTCATCCTATGCAGCAGTAAGTCATGACCAAATGAAGGGGTGAGCGCACTGGATGGGGAGTTAGGAGGGCTGGGTTCAGACCCCTGGCCTGCCACCCACTTGCTGTGGACCTCGTGCAAATACTCACAGCTCTCCTATGTATTTCCACATCTGGTGGGAGCAGCAGCCCAGGCAGCGGCTACTGTTGAGAGGGTGAGTGGAGGATTGTACTTATTCTAGGGAACTTTCACACGTGGTCACCACAGCAGCCCATGGGAAAAGCCAGTCCGGACAGCCAGTGCTGTTCCTCCTAATGTGTTATTCAAAGTACTTTAGCAAGGCTGGTTAAATCTATTGCAGGCAGAGCTCTCTTTGTTCCAGCTCATCATGAACTGCAGGTTGGTTGGACACAAGAGCAGTAGCCTACGCAGAGTAACTAGAGGGACACTCACAGGTCTCCAAGGCTCCCCACGATCAACTTTGTTTTCCTGTCAAAGATCTGATTTCTCTCACCTGGTCAGAGTTTGACTTTTCAGAACATTGCATTGACTTAACAAATACCTAAGTCAAATGAGTTCATGGGGACCGCAAAGCCAAGAAGGCCACATTACAGATGTTGCTAGGAGGGGTTACTCTTAGCTGACTTGACTTGTTAACATCAAAGATGTCAAAGCTCGAATCATGTTACTGTGATCATGGGACAGAGAAGACTTAGGTTTTGCTTGAGGTCATGGAGAGGGGACACGAGAAGGGGCATCCCTACAAGAGGGGAGTTTGGGGAAGACCGGGCCAGCCTGGAAGCAGCAGGTGCCTGTGTATGAAGCAGAGTTTGGTGGGAGCATGAGTAGAGGCAACCAAAAGGGTCATCATGACTTTGCTCTGGACTCTCATTTTGGGAAAGAAAGCAGGGAATGTGGTAAATGTAAACAGTTTTCTCAAAAGCATGACTTTATTCATATGTGTAGCATAATCAACTTATTGATATGATATTAACATTTACATCAGTATATTACAATTAAAAAAACTAGAGATAATAACCAACATCTATCATGACTTTGGCTACCTTAAAAATTCTAAATCAAAACGCTTGCCACTAACATTAGTGCACCACTTATGTAGTGAAAATCGTGGTCTAATATGAAGCATTTGGCCCAAGGCCAGGTCTGTAACAGGTACTCAATGCACATTTATTATTGGTATTATTATTATTTAAGAAGCTTGGGCTCCAATTTATAGCTCTAGTTCTTAACCACCCTATAAAATAAGGTTTCTGAACCTTACTTGAATGCCAGTTAAATTACACTCAACATTGTATTTAGTAAACTACATAGACATTGTATCAATTTCCTGTCTGCTTACTAGTTACAACTTCAATTAATTTGGGGCAGAGTTCTTCCTGGTATTGAGTCTAGCTGTCCCTGTAGAAACTGGAAGAGGAATAGTTGTCATGAGCCATCACATCCTGTCTTGGGCACATGGCAGCACTGAGGCATCCTAACAATTTCTACAAATGCATAATAGTGTTAACTGTTATGTTTGTGTCAACTGTGGTTAAATAAGGGGAGTTCTCTACTCTTGGTAATAAAATTATCTTTTCACTCTTTATTGTCACCAAAGCATCATTCACCTGTTATCTCATTTGAAACTCATCAAAGTGCTGTGGGGTAGGATGACCACAGATCTGGACCCCAGTTTATTGAAAAGGAAACTGAAACCAGAGGGACACTTCACTTTTGGGAGTTTCATGGCCTATGAGCAGTGTGAGAGCCTAAGTGACCAGCAAGATTAATTTGGTGTGGTTTCTTCTTTCGAATCCTATTTTTTTAATGACCAATAAAGCTATCTCATGAATAATATAAAAGAAAATAAACACTCTTACAGTAATTTAGTGTGAGATTGTAATCACAGATTGTCTTAGCTCTTTCAGGCTGCTGTGAGAGAATGCCATAAACAATGTGACTTATAAACAACAGAAACTTATTTCTCACAGCTCTGGAGTCTGGGAAGTCCAACATCAAGGCCCTGGCTGATTCAGTGTCTGGTGAAGGCCATTTCCTGGTTCATAGACAATGCTGTCTCACTTCATTCTGTCTTGTAGAAAACAGAGAGGGAGAGAGAAGCAAGCTGTCTCTCATTTCTCTTCTTATAAGGGCACTAATCCCATTCATAGGGCTCCACCCTTATAACCTAATCATCTCCCAAAGGTCCCACCTCCAAATATCATCACACTGGGGATTAGGTTTCAACATATACAAATTTGGATGAATGTAAACATTCAGTCTATGACATCACACACTGGCCCCCCAAATCCTCAAAGTACATTCGTTCCATCCAAATAGACCCCCAAATCCCAATACACTCCAGGACCAACTCAAAAGTTCAAAATCCAACGTCTCATCCAAATAAGATCTAAATAGCAAATGAGTTTGACTAAAGGTATGATTAATTCTGTGGCAAATTGTTCTCCAGCTGTGAACATGTGAAATCAAACCAGTTATGTGTTTCCAAAATACAATGGTAAGGCAGGCATGGAACAGACATTCCCATTCCAAAAGTGAGAAACAGAAAAGAAAAAAAGAAGTTACAGGCTCTAGGTAAGTGCAAAATCTAGCAGGGCCAATGATATTGAGCCTAAAGCTTGAGAATAAACCTTTGAGACCTCCCGACCCACCCGCCGGGGCTGCAACCCTGCCTCTGAGACACACTGGGCTTTTCCAGGCAGAAGTCAAGCCCCCATGACTCCAGGTGGTCCTGCCTCCATGGCTTCCCTGGGCATCAGCCAAGTATGGGGCTGTCAGTGGTGGCCCTGCCTGTTGAAATCCATGTGGAGGTAGGCATGCTTCCTAGGCATGTGAGCCCTGGATGCCAGCAGAGATGGCATCATGCAATGCCAGCAAAATTTTCTGCCTGTGATATAGGAGTTAAGAAGAAATTATTTAGGCAGATGGTGAGGGTATGGAAGCCTCAGTAAGGTTTTCCTTTTAATATAAAGCAACTCTCAAATCATTTTTTTCCTAACAAAGAGCAGCCTGTAAAATTGAGCTGCAGACATAGAAAAGGAAGCTGGAAGCTGGCACAGGTGAATCCCGGCAGCTGTGCCAATAGGAAAAAGCTACCTGGGGCCTAGGCATGTCTCACATGGTTGCTCCATCTTCCCCTTTCTTTGTCAACCACTTGCACAGTAAGGAGCAGGCAGCATGGTGCCACACAAGTGGAGACCCCATTTGCATAATATAGGATTAGGATGGGTGTCCAGCTTCCTCGTGTGCTATGTAAATGTCACACCTGGTCTAACCAGTCTTTGGGCCGGATGTAAATCCAACATCACCTCGTCAGGCCTGTCTATAAAGCTCGGTCCACTCCACCAGGGGTCAGAAGTCCCACTCAGGAGCCCCTTTCTCTTGCAGGAGACAGAACTGTTCTCGTTCTTTTGCCTATTAAACCTCTGCTTTTAACCTCACTCCACATGTGTCCATGTCCTTGATTTCCTTGGCATGAGGTAAGGATCCTTGGGTATTACCTGAGACAATGACACTGCTTCACCTACACCCACTGAAGCCTGTGTTGCTCCTGCCAGAGCCACACTGAGGCTTCCCATGCTCTGAGGGAGCAGAGCCCACCATGAGAGATGACGGTGGGCCAGTACATGTGGTGCTTCCACGGATGCCAGTGACCTCCATTTTGAAACTGCTGTAACCCCACCCCTAGCCTTTGCACTCAGCCTGTGATAGGAGGGGCAGCCCTGATGATCTCCAAGTTGCCTTCAGGGTCATTCTTCCACCCTCTCGGAGAATATATCCTGGCTTCTGTTGGGATGGATGATCCTACTAATCTCTGTATCAAATGGTCGCTTAGCCACATCCTTTGCATTCTCTTCTAAACATGTTTTCTCATTCTCCTCAATATGGATAGGCTGAGAATTTCCCAAATCCTTAAGTTCTGCTTCCTTTTCAATGAATAATTCTGTCTTTAAGTTGTTTCTCTCTTCTCCTGTTTGCTGTAGGCAGTTGGGAGAAGACAAGCCTCACCTTCATCCCCTTGCTTGGAAGTAGCTTCAATTCAATATCCAATTCATCGCTTGCAAGCCCTAGCTTGCACAAAACACTAAAATTTAAATTCAGTTTGGACTAGTTCTTTGCTGTTTCATAGCAAGAGTTGTGGTTGCTTGTTCTCCATTTTCCAATGGCATGTTTCTCATTTTGTTCTGAGACTGCACCAGGATGGCCTTTACCATCCATGTCTCCACCTACCTTCGGGATGACTTACATATTTTCTAAAAATAAGGCTTGCTCTGCAGCGTTCCTCTCTGCCCGCTTTCTAGTCACCTGCTGTTGTAGATTACATATTTGTGTCTACCCACTAAAGCTCCTGTGTCAAAATCCTCACCCCCATGGTGACTGTATTAGGAGGTGGAGCCTTTGGGAGGTGATTGGTTCATGAATGTGGAGCCACATGGATGGGATTAGTGCCCTTATGAAAGAGGACCCCAGTAAACAGTAAACTCCCTCAGTCCTTCGACCATGTGAGGATACAGGGAGCCAACTTAGAATCAGAAAGCAGGACCTCATCAGATACCAAATCTTCTGGCAATTTTTTTTGTTCTTTTTCTAACTTTTAGTTTCAGGGACATGTGTGCAGATTAGTCCTATAAATAAATTACATATCACAGGGGTTTGGTGTGCAGATTATTTAATCACCTAGGTAATAAGCATAGTGCCAATAAGTAGTTTTTCAATCCTCACCTTCCTCCCACCCTTCACCCACAAGTAGGCCCCGGTATCTGTTGTTCCCCTCTTTGTGTTCATTTGTACTTAATATTGAGCTCTCACTTCTAAGTAAGAACATGTGGCATTTGGTTTTCTGTTCCTGTATTAATTCACTTAGGATAATGTCCTCCAGCTCCTTCCATGTTCCTGCAAGGGACATGATCTCACTCTTTTTGATAGATGCGTAGTATTCCATGGTCTATATGTACCGCATTTTCTTTACTCAGTCTACCCTTGATGGGTCTTTAGGTTGATTTTGTGTCTTTGCTATTGTGAATAGTATTGCAATGAACATATGGGTGCGTGTGTCTTTGTGGAAGAATGATTTCTATTCCTTTGGGTATATATCCCGTAATGGGATTGCTGCATGAATGACAGTTCAGTTTTTAGCTCTTTGAGGAATCACCACATTGTCTTCCACATGGCTGACCTAATTTAGACTCCCACCAGCAGTGTGTAAGCACTACCTTTTATACACAGCCCCTCTCGTGGAACTTTGACTTCAGACTTCTCAGCCTCCAGAAACGCGGGAAATAAGTTTGTGCTATTTATTTATTTATTTATTTATTTATTTATTTTTTTAGACGGAGTCTCGCGCTGTCGCCCAGGCTGGAGTGCAGTGGCGCGATCTCGGCTCACTGCAAGCTCCGCCTCCCGGGTTCACGCCATTCTCCTGCCTCAGCCTCCTGAGTAGCTGGGACTACAGGCGCCCACCACCGCGCCCGGCTAATTTTTTGTATTTTTAGTAGAGACGGGGTTTCACTGTGGTCTCGATCTCCTGACCTTGTGATCCGCCCGCCTCGGCCTCCCAAAGTGCTGGGATTACAGGCGTGAGCCACCGCGCCCGGCCAGTTTGTGCTATTTATAAACCATTTGGTGTTTTGTATTTGACACTTTGTTATTGCAGCCTGAAGGGAATCAGATGCCTCTCAAAGGCCCTGCCTCTGAAGACCATCATGTTGGGGGTTATGTCTCAACATAGTCATTTTGGGAGAATATAAGTATCCAGGTTCTATGAAAAAATATGTAAGATCGTGAGCTTTTGCTGAGTTCTTCTGCCTCTGAGCTTTGTTTGTCCGTCATGTGGTTCTACCTGCCTCTCTCACATGCACCTGCAATGGCTGAGTCTCCAAAGTCACCATGTGCCTGCAAAGTCCAGGTAGTCTGAACTGTAGCATGGTAAGATGTTCGTGTTTGAAGGCACAGATCTGGGAGGTCGCCCTTTGTGTGTGCCCACATTGCTTCTTGCCTCCCCTAGAGCAGTACCATGTGCTCCCAGGACATGTCAGTCAGCAGCAGCAAGACTTGCTGTGCAGAGGAGCATTGTGTCCCTGTCCTCCCATGTCCCCTCTGCACATCCTCTGCATGATCATCTTACTGGTCTCTGTAGAGGTCTCTTGAGGCCTTAGTATTTCCACAAATGTTCCAGGTTTCAAAAACGTCTGAATGTTCTGACAATTCAGAAAATGTCTTGGAAAGTCTGCTCTGAGCTAGGCACAGTGCAATGTGAGGCTAGAAGAAGGTGAGCAGACTCTGTCGTCGTGCTTATGGTACTTGAGCCTGAGAGGGCAGGATGGTGTGAGTCTCCAAGTCACTTGAGAGTGGTGTGGGTGTGAATACATATTATCCCACTCTGGGATGCTGTCCAAGCCAGCCTCCAAGCTGATGAGGACCATTGACACTATTGGAAAGCAACACATGTCTTAAAAGCACTCAGGACCCATGGGAGAAGGGAACATGAATATGAGGTGGGATGAAACCAAAGAGAACTTCTGCTAGCTACCATAACGTTAGTGGGTCTGCATTAGCAGGCAATAGGAACCAAAACACAAATGGTCTACTTCACAAGGTATTTCTTCAGGAATGGTATGAGGATTTAGAACAATGATACTCAAAATAGTGTACACTCAAGACATCTGGGAGTAAGAGGTTTCATTTGTACTTTAGGGAGGGCAAAGAGGTGTTAGGCTTATAAATACTATCATGCTTCAGACAGACATGTAAACCCCTCTGAAGATTCATGATTGCAGTAATAAAATGGCTGTGTCAGGTAGCCATGGTAGTCTTTGAGGCAGTTAATTTTCTCTACAGAGGAAGAGTTCAAAGGCCCAGGTGCGAACAGGTGCAGGTCCACGGGGTATCCTTCCTAGATGCAGTGTGTGTGGGAAGGACTGCAGAGCTTTGTGACTCAAGAACCGTCTCCTAGTGAGGGGAAGTCAGGGCTCCTGATATTCAATTCTTTTGGATCACAGTAATCTGGTGGAATAGGGAGATTCTTGGGATCCACATCCCTTCACTGCCAGCAGAGGTGGAATTCTCTCAGAGTCTTGGTACAAAGGGCGTGTGTGATGGCCTGGAACATTCAGAAAATGAAGTAATAGTCACCACAGAGTGAAATGGCTGCATGTTTCTCCAGCTTGCAGCTGCTGGCCCAAACACTGATGAGACCTTACAGAAATACGTTACATCTTTCTAAGATCAATTCCCACGAGAAATGACAAAATTATTATTTTAAATTATTCTGTGACTACATTTCCCCTGCTATTTAGCTTGAAAGCTGAAAGAAGGGTCTTATGAAGATGCTATTTTATTTATTTATTTATTTTTATTTTAAGTTCTGGGATACATGTGCAGGATGTGCAGATTTTTTATATAAGTAAAAGTGTGCCATGGTGGTTTGCTGCACCATCAATCTATCACCAAGATGTTAAGCCCTGCAAGTATTAGCTATTTATCCTGATGGTCTCCCTCCCCCTCACCCCTGACAGGCCCCAGTGTGTGTTATTCCCCTCCCTGTGTCCATGTGTTCCATTGTTCAGCTCCCTCTTATAAGTGAGAGCCTTCAGTGTTCAGTTTTCTGTTCCTGTATTAGTTTGTTGAGGATAACGGCTTCCAGCTCCATCAATGTCCCTGCAAAGGACATGATCTCTTTCCTTTTCTTGGCTACATTGTATTCCATGGTGTATGTGTACCACATTTTCTCTATCCAGTCTATCATTGATGGGCATTTGGGTTGATTCCATAAGAAGACACTATTTTATTAAATAGTGAAGAATGGAGCAGAGAGAGCTGATGCTTTAAAACTCCTGATGGCAAGTGGATACTGAGTGGTGTAGGTAACAAGCAGCCTGCTGCGGGAACAGTGCTGTTAAGATTCCTGTGGCCCTACTGATGAATGAAAGCAGCTCCCTCTTACCAAGGGACTTTGTCACATGTTGCATGTTACTGTGCTGCTGGAAAAGGGGCTTGCAGCCCTCCAGTGTTTCAATTCAGGAGCCCTCTACCATCTCTCAATCATCGTGTGTCCAGCCCCTGCCAACATCTTTCTCCTCAACTTCTGCCGGTGAGCTGTCCTCCTCATATTCAGAACACTAACCATTCTTTACTTTTTGTCTTGGGGCAGTTTGATTCTAGAACGTGTCAACAGAAAATGAGCTCGATGGAAAATGAGAACAGATGGTGTGTTTGCAGGCAGAGGAAGTGTAGGCCCAGGTTCTGCTCCCTTCTTGCTGTGAGAAAGTTGTTTGAGCTACCTAAGATGCAGCTTCCTTTTCTGTAAAAGAGGAGTAATTTTAATCACACCTATATTTAGGGTTGCCTAGAGAATCAAAAAGAACCTTTTTTTTTTTTTTTTTCTGAGACAGGGTCTTGCTGTCATGCAGGATGGAAAGCAGTGTCAATCACTGCTCACTGCAGTCTCAACCTTGCAGGCTCAAACCATCCTCCCACCTCAGCCTCCCTAGTAGCTGGGACTATGGGTGTGCACCACCACACCTGGCTAATTTCTGTGTTTTTTTTTTTTTTTTTTTTTTTGGTACAGATGGGGTTTTGTCATATTGCTCACACTGGTCTTGAACTTTTGCTCAAGCAAGCCACACTTTTTGGCCTCCCAAAGTGCTGGGATTACAGGCATGAGCCACGGCACCCTACCAAACAGAACTTTTTTGAGAACGTGTTTTCTGAACTGTTCAGAGTTTGGTGGATGTTTAATTTTACTATCCCAGTCAAAGCTCCATTGTGGAGCCTCTGGCAAGACCGTATTTCCAACGTGCTTGTACTTCTCTGGACTCCCTCCAATGTCATAACATCCTTCCCCATCCGTGTGTGCTGGAGCCATTTCGGATGATTTCAGCTTAGAAGAGACCCAGTGGGGGTCACAGTTGGCAGGGAAACCCCAGCACAAGCAAGCTGTCCTGCTCTGGAGACCCCCAGCATTGTAGCTCCATGAGGGTCTTGCCTATAGGAGAATGGGGAAATCCTGGAGAGCAGAGAGGGGGTCCAGGCTCTCAGCACACCACAGACACTGCACGTGTGATCTTGGAACAAGAGCTCTTGGGTTCTGGTGGTCCCAAAAACCCTCTCTGTGGAGAAATCCACTAACTTCTAGCTTTAATTTACTAAGGTGAAAATTTCTCCTTTTGCTGAAATAATAACTAAAGTATATTTTCTGTAACACAGGAGGCCACTACTTTGTTGCCCCATCTGAAGCTAGCATTGTCCCCACATAATTTGGGAAATCACTTTGGCAGTGGAAATATAGATAATGTGATCTCATCAGGACTGAAATAATTCACAAACCAAAATATCATTCATAGACCGAGAGAGAGAGAGAGATGGAGATAGATAGAGAAAGAGAGAGAGAGAGAGACAGAAAGATGGAGATCTGAAGAAAAATATTCAAAAAAGGGTTCCCTAGCCAGCATCTTTATTTGAAATTCCAGGAACTAAGATGGCTCAGAAACATAACTGTCTTTGGAATATAGTACAAGCTCTAGTTCCCCTTCTAGTTGGCAGAATCAAGGTCCAGGTTTCTAAAACATGGAGTGCCTGGAGAGACCTTAGGCTGTGGAATCAGGGTAGCTTGAGTTCAAACACCTGCTCATGTTGCCTACTATGTGGGGACCTCAGTCAGCACACCTGGCCTCTCGTGGCAGTTCCTCTGGTCTGGGCAGGGCTTGGCTGATCTTGACTGGGATCATCCATGTAGATTGGCTGGGAACTGCCCAGTCTGGGATGGCCTCGCCTGACATGCTCTGTTCTGCACGACCTCATACTCTACCAGGTAACTGCAGGCTCATATACAGTGTCTGGGCAGGGACCCAAGGGAATATGGTACTAGGCTTGGATTGGCACCCATCACTTCTGCCACACTGCACTGGCCAAAGCAAGTCACATAAGGGCAGTCAAAGTGTGGGAAATAAATTCTACGTCTTGAGGAAAGAAGGTGAAAAATCATATTGCAAAAGGGGGATACATACATAGAAGGAAATAATGATTGCTATTTTTGAAAGCAATTTAACACAAAAGGTTAAAAACAAAAAGCCAAACCAAAACAAAAATTCAGGTCACCGTTCAGACTTGGGAAGGAAAAAAATCCTAGTTATACTTTTGAGTTGGTGGCTCCTGGCATATCTTACCTTCTGGCATATCTTACCTCTGCTCTCGTTTCTGAGCTGAGATGAGACCCAGTCCCATCTTTAGCAAGGGAAGGGGATGATTGCCTCATCTCCACCATCCTCACACCTGAGGTGATCCTGGCAGACACACGTGCTGCTCTGGAGCTGTGATAATTGGGATAAAGTCTGTACTAGTCCATTTTCACTTTACCCCTTTCCTGAGTTGAGGTGTTAGTAGAGCTCCCTGGATATAAGGGTTTGTTCTTTTATCTGTTTCCAGCAATGGCCTCTTGACAGGCCGTTGTAGATAACAGGAGAGACATATGGGGAGAAACTTTGTGAGCCTCCTCTGAAGTGCAAATGAAGTACAATCAAACTTTACCTGAATTTAATTTCCTTATTGTTTTGCCAATTTGGAATCACTGTATATAAAAGGCCCCTTCTCCTGCTCTCAATGAGCTTGGAGTTTACTATGGCCCAAACTCAACCCAAATAGCACAAACGGGTTCTGACACAACCTCTGCTTCTCCTGAAAGATGTGAGGACTCAAGGATCTCCCTGGAGCTCCTGTTCATTGCACTGAACGCTGCTGGCCTCTCCCCAGGAGCAGGCTACAAACCCACCGTGGGGTCTCCCCAGTCTCTTAGATGTGCTGACCTGGAGCCAGCCTACCTGCTAACAGTACATTGGATGCCTCCTTTGGCACAAAGCAAACTGCTTGCAGGATGTACAGAGGGACTCTGTCCACGTTTGCATGTCTCAGGCTCCTAGAATCTTGGGAGGAGCAGAAGCCAATACTGCCCCTTGTGCCTGCAGGGATTGTGATCACGTAAGCCACGGTGGGATCTGAGAAGATCCAGTGTTTAAAAAAGCTCAGATCTGGGCTGTGGAATTTAAGTTGGTAACCCCAATTGCTTACAGTTGAGTCATGCATTTACATAAATGTTTTCATGCAAAGGAGATGAAATAGAAGAAAAAATCCTTTCTTTGTCAATATTAATACTGAAGCAAACTCTGCTTTTGTGTAAAACAATGAGAACATGATGAGTGGCTATTGATAGCAACAGTGAAAAATGCACACTTGGCTGGTGGCTGTTTAACAAAATCAGGGAGGTTTGTTTGTTAAAAAATATAGTTAATAAGAGATGTCTTTGCAATGTCTGTCACCAAATTGTGATGGAATGAAAACCCCTGCAAAACCAGGAGATATTTTTTAAAAACCTGTGATTTTTTTCAAGATCAGAAAACACAAATTGGATGGAATCTCTCCCCGTATAGAGACCTCAGCAGGTTTTTCTAACAAAAGAAAGCTTTTGCACCCAGAGCCTGGGAGCAGCGTGTTACACGGACACTCCCGTGAGCTGGACAAGCAGCTCATTAACCTGCTCACCATGCCTGCTGGCAAGTAGGTACGAGGCATCGTTATCTGCTTTTCACAGATGGACAAGGCAGAACCCAGAAACATTACACAGGTGACTCCGCAAGTGGCCCTGGTGCTCTGCTGTCCAAGGTCAAAATGCTTTCTAGATCCTCTGAGCAGGCAAGTGGGTTAAGCAGAAAGAGGGAACTGAGAGATAGCTTGACGGAAACCAGAGTCTCGAAGTCCCTGAGAGCTGGGGCCTTGTTGGAACCCACCACAGCCCCAAAATGCTACAGTGGGAACTGCCCCTTGGAAATGATTATCTGGTCCTCCTAATTAGATTTTATCTCTTAAAATGCAAAACTTTAGAAGTGGACGTTTGGATGAAATGTAAAGTATGAATGATTTTATTTTACTTTTTAAGTACTTAAACAAAGGCTGCCTGCTTCTTGGTTTTGCAAATGTTACCTCTTAACCTTGATTCCAAACAGATGTCCAGTCTCCAAAGCCCCCATGTGGTCAGCCTCTTAGTGCACCTGGGTGCTGGTTCTTGTTTGCTTTCTGCCTGTCATCCCAGTGACCCCAGCACGCCCATGCTTGTGTGCTAATGGCCACCCCAAAGCAGACCTAATGAGGTGCACCAAATGGGGCTGCAGTGTGCGCAGGGGGGAGGTGCACACCTCATTAATCACCCAGGCTGCCTTCTGGGCCTGAATGGTCTGACATGGGGCATTGTGAGGGCGCCTGCATCTGCCAGGCCCACCAGATGCCTGGCACAATCTCCTGGCCCAGGGAAAGCCATTCATCTATGTCCATTATTGGCCACGGTGGGCTCAGCTCCTAATTAGAGCCTGGTGAAAGGAAAGAGAGAAGGTGCATGCACCCTCTCAGGCTGTGCTGGAATGGGCCTGTCTCACCTCACACAAAGGGCCAGTGGCATGGCTTCCAGGGTCAAGCCAGGAGTGAGTGCCAGAGAGGCTGGCCTTGTCAGAAACACTCCCAGTGCCGGTGCCTCTGGGCTTCGGGGAGCCAGGCTCTGCATTTGTGGGCTTTTATCTCACAGGCTGGTCCCTGGAACTGAGAGGGCTGGGATAAGTGGGCTGCCTTGAAGACACCAGGGCCATTGCGTTGTCCGGGAGGTGGGAGGTGGGTCCACACCCCTCTGCCTTTCTGCCCCCTTGGACAGTGTTTCTCAGTTCTGCACCCTCTATCTTTTCACCATCAGATGTCAGAGACTGGCCCGGCATCATCTCTGCAGTGGCAAGACAGCAGGACTTGGATGGCTCCGTGAGCATGGCTGCAATCATCTCTCTCTCTCTTTTGCTCCCTCTAGCTCTATGTTACATGATCTCCCCATGATCCTTTACAAACTGTACCCATTGAAAGATCTGACAAACAAACTTACAGGCCAGACCACCGTTGCGTTTTTCAGTTGGTTTTCTTTTGTTTTCCTGAAATGAAAAATAAATTGATCTGCTGCCAAATTACCACCGCAGGAATTTACTGGGGGCTTGTTTGAGAATGCTGCCTCCTCTCTTGGAGCTGCAGGGTTTCTACCAGCCCAAAGATGCTAAGGAAAGAGACTGGACCTTCCTCTCAGGCCAAGACAGAGGCGGGAGCACCCCTCCTTTGGAAGGAGGTTGGATGTAGTTCACAGAGCAGAAGTCCAACAGCTTGCACATGCCGGAGCCAGCCAGGGTCAGCTGGGTTTTCCCAGTGGGGGTGACAGAGTGCTGTCAGTCTTTACTGGATAAAGGAGTTGCCTCCACAAGATGCAAACAGAAGCTGAGGACTTGCTTGAGCCTCAATGAGGAAATTTGCTACAAAGAAGCTTCCAGAGAATCCATCCAGACAGATGTGTATTCATTCATTCATTCATTTATTGTGCACACCTTTCTATTTAAGAGACACTGTACCCCAGATCCTGGAATACAATCAAGGGTGGTTCCTGGGAACTTTGAGGGCCCTGTGGAGCCATCCCTTGGGGGTCTGTTTCTGGTCTCCAGCCTCCAGTGTGGGGCCTCGCTGCTATAAGGTCACATGGGGAGGCTACTCAGGATAAGCCTAGAATGGGCCTGAAGTTGAGCCCCTTCACCAGGCCACCAGCAAGCCCCTTCCTTGGAGTTGAGTCTTCCTTTTGCTTTCCTGCCCTCATATCTCCCCTTCAGCCACATCGATTTCCATGAAAGCTGATTTTCACCCAGGAGAAGGATGCCTGCTCCTTCCAACAGAAGCCAACACAGTTGGCCACCAGGAGGTGGCCGGAGATGTCTGCCCTGGGAGCCATCCAGAGGAACCTCTTCCCTGGCTTCTGAGCTGAGACGAGACCCAGTCCCATCTTTGGCAAGGGAAGGGGATGAGTGCCTCTTCTCTGCCATCTTCACACCTGAGGTGATCCTGGCACACGGGCTGCTCCCAGAGCTGTTATAATTGGGATAAAGTCTGCATTAGTCCATTTTCATGCTGCAGATAAAGACATACCCAAGACTGGGCAATTTGCAAAAGGAAGAGGTTTAATGGACTTACTGTTCCACATGGCTGGGAAGGCCTCACAATCATGGTGAAAAGCAAGGTGGAGCAAGTCACATCTTACATGGATGGCAGTAGGCAAAGAGGGAGCTTGTGCAGGGAAACTCCCCCTTATAAAACCATCAGATCTCATGAGACTTATTCACTATCATGAGAACAGCATGAGAAAGACCTGCCCCCATGATTCAGTTACTTCCTACTAGGTTCCTCTCATGACAAGTGGAAATTGTGGGAGTTACAATTCAAGATGAGATTTGGGTGGGGACACCATCAAACTATCAAGGTCCAAGGAAGAGCCCCATGGAAGAGCTTGCCAAAGAGTGAAAGGATTCCTAGGTCCTGTTATTTTGAGGGAAGAATGAACAGATTGGAGGTGCCTGCAGCTTGGTTTGCAGGGAGAGATGGTTTTCCTGGTCTCACTTATAAAATAGAGTAATTGTGTTCTTCCAAGCTCCCCACGCCCCCAGTAAGTGCTGTCAGTCTTCACTGGGGAAAGAGGCTACATGAAGACAAGGTCTGTTATTATTATTAAACTGCTCAAGCCTTGTTAGCATATTCATGAGGGTATTCAATTTAAAATATATCTCATTTCCTTAGAGCAGCAAATGATTCCCCTTTTTATGATGGTTGTGGAATTTAATATTGAAGGGATTTCACTTGGCAGTTCGCATCTGTGAAAATTCTGTTCGGAGTCGTGGCTCGGAAGAGGGAGAAAGAGACCAGGTTGTTGAACTCAGCAAATGAAAAAAGAAATTTTGCTGAATCTCAGGAGTTTATATGTAGCACAGACAGCATGAATCACAACACCCCACACTCCTACATGCTCGGGATGGCTCCTCTCGCAGTAAGCAAGAGCAAGAGTGTACTTCTCTGGTTTTTAAAGGGAGGATGCATTTGGCAAAAGAACGGGTTGGTTTCTTTGTGTGCAGTAGCAGCTGAGGATATTCAATGATGTTGTATCTGCCATCTTTCAGTGAGAAATGGTGACGCGGTGGCACTGGGGTGGGCTAGGGTGGATAGGGGCTGGTGAGTGGGTTTTATTCTCTGAGGGAAAGGCAGGGGCCATTGCTGTTCCTGGTGCAACAGGAACAGTTGCACAAGTGTGCTCCTCACTGCCGCACACCCACCGGTGGTGCTGAAGACGTGCTAATGTTTCCAACCCAGTGGAGAAGTAGCGTTAGCACTCCAAATTGATTGATCCTCACTCTGGACTCCAGGATAAGCCTAGAATGGGCCTGAAGTTGAGCCCCCTCACCGGCCCCCCAGCAAGACCCTTCCTTGGAGCTTGGAGTCTTCCTTTTGCTTTCCTGCCCTTGAATCTCCCCTTCAGTCACATCGATTTCCATGAGAGCTGATTTTCACCCACATTGATTTCCATGAGAGCTGATTTTCACCCAGAAGAGGAATGCCTGCTCCTTCAAACAGAAGCAGAAACAGCATCTAACATATGTAGGGAGATTAATTCCAGTTCAACAGACCAAGAGAAAAAAACATATTTCCCTTAAACACTTCAAATGTTGGAAGGTTTTAGGAGGTGTTAAAGAAAAAGGAACAATGGCAACACAAAGGAAAGAGGGCAAGAGGGCTGGGGATTATAAAATGCATCCTGTCTACTTATAGGAAGCCTCGAGGATAAAGTTGGGATCGGAATTTTGGATTTCAAGTGGCAGCCAGGACCCGTGTGACTCATAGTGGGTGGAATCATTACTATTATTCATTCCATTCCAGCATATCAGAAATTCTGCCTTACTTCTCCACTGCATAAAGTTTCTGTTATAACTCAAAATACTGAATGCATTACATTTGTTAAGCTTTCTTCCTTCTGATAATGTTTATAAAAATGGAAATACATTCTGATAGATTTTAGAATTTTTTTTTTTTTTGCAGTGGAGAAGTAAGAGACGGAGTCTTGCTCTGTGCCCCAGGCTGGAGTGCAGTGGCGCGATCTCGGCTCACTGCAAGCTCCCCCCCCCCCCCCCCCCGGGTTCACGCCATTCTCCTGCCTCAGCCTCCCAAGTAGCTGGGACTACAGGCGCCCACCACCTCGCCTGGCTAATTTTCTTGTATTTTTAGTTGAGACGGGGTTTCACCGTGTTAGCCAGGATGGTCTCGATCTCCTGACCTCGTGATCCGCCCGTCTCGGCCTCCCAAAGTGCTGGGATTACAGGCTTGAGCCACCGCGCCCGGCCTTAGATTTTAGAATTTTGAAAAATTACACCTTTTTCTAATGAAGGGCATATTTCCTAGCCCCCATATTCTGCATCCAGAAAGAAATCATTGCTGATTCTGTCCTTGAACTGTTTCAGTTAATTAAAAGAATGCGGAGGAAGCCTATCTCTCTGGCTCAGTATTGTTAATTACAAAGGTATTCAATATGCCACTGCAAATGGCATTCTGCTAGTGCTTAATTAAAATAAATACAAAAATTTAAATGAACTAAACAGATTTTGGCACTGGTCTGTGGTTACCGGGCCAAATTTTATGTGTGGCTGTAACACGTGCATAGGAATTAACCCTTGCTCTTTGCTCTCAGTGGCCTGGCGTCTGGCCAGAGGCAGGAGTGGCAGCCCACTGTTCCATCCACTGCATCAGTGGAGATTGCCCCAATCCGCCTTCCTCACATCCTTGTTCCTACAGTCTCCCCACCCATGGGTGGCTTTAGTGAAACCGTTCAAAATCTTAAGGGAGGAATGAAAGCTTGTTTCCTGAATCCATCTTTCCTCTAAACAATTCATAACGTGAAGAACAACATATATTTATTTACTGCGTTTCATCACTGGGCTCCGAGCCACTTTTCAGATGTGAACCCATTAACCTTACCCACTCTTTACAACGTGGGGAGTTGGAAAGGAAGCCTCTTCCAGATTGACTGACAAGGAAATGTGTTCTTGTGGACACTACTCTTTCCACTGGGAGTTCCGAGCCTCAGCAACTGAAAAATGACCTTTGGATCATCCATAACAGTGTGTTGTGAGACAATTTGGTGCCACAAATCAAATTAATTTCTTCACAAAAATCAAATGGAATGTTTATCCGCAGGTTTCCAAACATTTAGTGCTGCCATTTGTATATAAACGACTGATGCATCGGACCTTCCTTGATCTCCCATCTGTGGACACTATGTGCTGGGACATCTGATGAGCAGAAGTGTGTCTGGGAAGGTAATGAAATTGTTGTCATTATTGTGAAATTCGCTCCATTTCTTCAAAAACAACTGAAGTTAAATTCAATTTAGAGAATATGTTAAGTGCCTTGAAATAGGAAAGGAGTTGTTGGGTTAAAAGTGAATGAAACGTCTGGCTCCCTATAGGAAGGGAATCACTGAAGGGCCCTAGGAGGGGTAGGGAGGGGGGCTGTCCGATACCCCAGGAGAAATGGAGCATTTTGAGAAGAAGAAATGAGGTATGAGCTCTGGAAATGGTGCTGCGAGCACTGGATCCCTCTCTGGACTCTCTTCCAGCCCTCCCCTCGGCTTTTGTCTCTCTCTGGCTTCTTTTGCTCCCTGTCCTCCCCAGTCCCATCTCCACTTTCTCCTTTGCCTCTCTCGGGACTGCTGCCTCTGCCTATTATGGTGAATGAAGGCACCAGCCTGGGCTGCACATCTTACTATTTTAGGCACTGAGAGAATTCAGCCTGTTGCCACCCTAGTCCTGAATCAGGAAGCCCAGAGTGGTAGCTTATTGGTGCTGGGAGCAGGGGTGCAGGCCCCCATGAACTAGACTAAGGCCACTCCTATGAAAGCCTATAGTGTGGGAGGAGGAGGAGCCCCTAAGGGGGAAGCTGCTCTTGGATAGAAGGGGACCTGGACAATCAGAATGACGGCTGTCCCCTACACGCATGCTGGCAGGGGCAGAGCACAGTGCCCGAGGCTGCAGGGCACTGTAGAAAGGAGTGTGAGATAAGGCTCTCTGTGGCATAGAGTAAGGGGCATAAACCAAGTGAACTGGTGACTGTCATCCAAGACGCAGAACAGAGCCTGAGGTTCTGGCTCCACGAAAGCCAGTTATGTGAACGAATGAATAAAATACATTTGCTCCAGGGCTGCATCTGTGGGAGGTTCTCCCAGGTCATGTGAGCAGTCTGCAGGGGAGTGAGTGTACCCCACAATGTAATCAGAGAACATGAGGACATGGTGGGCTTGGGGACTCTAGGGCTCTCCCAGGCAGCGTTACTAGGGCAGTGGAAAGGAGGGCACTCCAAAAGTAAAGGAACGGTTCGAGAAAGGGTAAGAAAAGCAGGGAAGCCTAAGCGTCTCCCGGAAATGATGGGCAGCCTGGTTTGCTGGTGTGTGGGTGGAAAGATGTGTGTTGGTTTCTAGGGCTGCTATAACAAAATGCCACCATCTGGTGACTTAGACAACAGAAATGTATTTACTCAAACAGCGTTGGAGGCTGGAGTCTGCGATCTAGGGGTCAGCAGGGTTGGCTTCCTGCAGGGCTTCTCGCTGGCTTGCAGACCGCCATCCTTTTGCTGCCTCTACCTGCGGGCTTTCCCCTGCTGGGCACCCCTGGTGCATTTTCTGTGTGTCTTAATGTCCTCGTATTACAGCGCCAGTCCCATTGGACTAGGGCCCACCCTAAGAGCCTCGTGTTAATGCAATTACCTCTTTGAAGACCCTATCTCCAAATACAGTTACATTTTGAGGTGCTATGTGTTGGAGGTTTAAAATCAACATTGGCGAAGGGGCCCTAATTCAGTTCATAACATGATGTAACCAGTCTTTTACAAGGGTCGCATTTTAAGGGATATTGAAATTCCCAGTGAGGAGTTTGTCCTCTGTCCTCAGTAAGCACGCAGTCAGACTCAGTCCCTTGAATAATTAATCAATCGGACAATGGCCAATAAGATCAACTGGGGCATGAGATTGAAATGGGAAATAGGTTAAAGGATGCCTCTGCTGGTCCCACTTTTGGTGATGTGGAACGATAACTTGCAAGGTTCCAAGTCGAGTTAGCAGCCCTGCCTCCCATTTGGTGCTCCTGGTGCTGCATCTGCAGAATAGCGCTAGGTGGAGCCTCATTATCCTATTGGCCCCTAGGATGCCTCCAGGGAGGGAAAGGGGGAGCCAAGAGCTTCCAAGAGCATGGTGTAGGGTGATGTAGGGCATCTGTGAAGCAAAGTCAGCAGGTGTTTGGGCCACTGACATAAGAACCAGGAAGTAAGTATCTGGGACATGAGGTGAAGGGGTAAAAAAAAGGTAAAACAGCATCTGGAGCTGAGATGTCAAAGGCATTTGAACCACAGTGACCCCCATCTTAAATAAGCGCTGGGTAAAATGAGGCTGAGACCTCCTGGGCTGCATTCCTAGGAGGTTAGGCATTCCTAGTCACAAGATGTTTATGGTTAAAGAAACAGGATAATAATGTTTACTGAACAGACCCAGGACTTCACAGACTCAGGAAATGGCCTGATGTTCTGATATCTTAGGGGTAAAGTCATTCTTAATTTAAGAATAAATTCTGCTTTAAAAATAATGATAGAGATTCTTGTGGAAGACACTAGTTACAAAAAGATTAACAATCGTTTGTCATGAGCCCTTGCCGTACAGCACACCTCCCCGTGCTGTTTTGTTTTGTTATTGCATCTGTCCATTCTCACACTGCCATAAATAACTATCTGAGACTGAGTCATTTATGAAGAAAAGTGGTTTAATTGACTCACAGTTTCTCAGGCTGTACAGGAGTCATGGCTGGGAGGCCTTGGGAAACTTACAATCATGGTGGAAGGTGAAGGGGAAGCAGGCATATCTTACTACAGCGGAGCAGGAGAGAGAGTGAAGGGGGAAGTGCCCACACTTTTAAACAACCAGATTTCAGAGAACTCACTCATTATCACCAGAACAGTAAAGGAGAAATCAACTCCTGTTGTCCAATCACCTCCCACTAGGTCCCTCCCCAAACATTGGAGATTACAATGCAACATGAGATTTGGGGGGGGGCACAGAGAGCCAAACCATATCAGTTATGTTACATCTAAACAAACATTGTACCTAAGTTGGACTCATTCCTCCTCTTGCTTTTGAGAATGACCTGTTCTATCTATGAAGTAGCCATTCTTTTGTTTCTTTACTTCTCTTGCTTATAAACTTGCTTTCACTTTACTCCTCTTGCTAATAATGTTGCTTTCACTTTACCCTGTGGACTTGCTGTGAATTCTTTCTCACATGAGATGCAAGAACCCTCTTTTAGGGTCTCGGTCTGGACCCCTTTCCAGTAACAGAGGGTCAAGGTGAGATGTAACCAGCAGAGACAGTGACAGGAGCTGCATCAGCAGGAAGACGCTCCCATAGGGGTGCTGGCTCTCTCATGTACTGGATTTGGTTCTGGTGTCTGGGGAGAAGCTGGACCTATTTGGAGAAGGGCCGAGGGGGACAGGAGTGAGGGATTGTGAGAACAGCCCCGTGATGCAGCATTGCAGTTGGCGGTTTACCCCTCTGCATCTCACAGTTGGCTGCAGCCCTCCCTGCATCAACTGCCTCCTGTTGGATCCTTCATGACCCCAGCTTTGCTTGACCATGAAGACAGACAGGTGTTCTCTCTGAGCAAGAGGAGGCAACAATTCCTTATAGCTGCACTGGTTCAGGCCTGCATTAAACCAAATACCTGTTTCTTCAGGATGTGTAATTAGTGCCAATTTTGCAGGAAGCTTCTTAGCACTGATTAAAAGCACTGGAGGCAACGATGTGTGAACTGTTGGGACCATGCCTCACCCTCTCGGAGCTGTGCATGAGACACCCTCGGAGGGACTGATAGTTGTCAACATTCTTGCTGTCAGCAGTACAACTGGAGGCTGGGTGCAGTGGCTTACGCCAGTAATCCAACCATTTTGGGGGGCCGAGGAGGGTGGATCACTTAAGGTCAGGTGTTTGAGACCAGCCTGGCCAACATGGTGAAATCTTTTCTCTACTGAAAATACAAAAATTAGCTGGATGTGGTGGCATGCACCTGTAGTCCCAGCTACTCGGGAGGCTGAGGCACGAGAACCGCTTGAACCCAGGAGGCGGAGGCTGCAGTGAGCCAAGATTGCACCACCGCACTCCAGCCTGGGTTACAGAGTGAGACTCTGTCTCAAAAAAAAAAAAAGAAGAAGAAGAAGAAGAAGTACTGGGGACTCAGAATCCTTCAGCTTCCACAAATGGGGAAAATTACGAGGCTGACATCTGGCATCTTCAGAGTCACTATGCAACCTTTCTTGCACAACACTTGTCTGCTTCCAATACAATACCCAAACCAAGCCACGTTCTCCACATTGGCTTGCCTCTCTTTTCCCTTCCATTTCTTCTCCTCTTAGATACCGGTTGCTTTCTCAGCTCGCCATCTAAAAATACTTAAAGAAATTGTAGGAACTTTAGTTTATTTAATAACATCTAAATAACATCAAAGTATGGCTGTAAAAATCACAGAAATCAGGGGCGAAACCAGTAAGTAAAACAGAAACCACACATTTACTTAATAAATTAACATAGGATTAAGCTTAAACATAAATATGGCATAAAAGACACCCTTGACCAACATAAAAATGAAAGATTTAATCTTTTCTAATGTGTTTGCTCGACTAGTTAAGTCTTCATTGACTAGCTACAGTAGGTGAAACTCATCTTCACTGAACAGGGAGTGAGAGGCCTCTCGGGCACCTGAGGTTTGAGGAATCACCTGCTCCAGCACCTGTGTGGGCCCCAGGTGTTCAGGGACCTGGAAAGGGGAAGGACGGGAGTGAGGATGTTTCCTCCTGGGGGCACTGAAGGAAGTGGCAATGTGCATGCTACGTTCAGGGAAACCTAGAAAACTGGCCCAACCTGAAGGATGACTGTGTGGGGAGCCAGAGTTGGGTGTGGAGGAAAGAGGATCTGGGAGAGGAAGGTGCTGAGAGGCTGAAACAGGAGAGCCTGGAGTCTGTTTAATTAAAAAACACACACACACACACAAAAAGATAGTTGAGAACCAAAAGTAGTATATAGCGATTTAAAAAGTAATATAAAACAATTCAAAATTGAGCTGAGTAAAGGGGAATGAGGGAACCAAAAGTTCATTTTTTGTAGAAGGGAGTCAGTAAGTTGTTTCTGAAGTTACTAAGTCAAACAATAGCGACGTTAAGACTTTCATTTAGAGCGAGAGTGGTAGCTTAGGAGAACGAAGGTGAGTGCTCCAGGAACCAGAATTGCCTGTCAGAAGGGTCCACGGGAGGCTGGTTTTTCATTAGAAATCTTATTGTGTGATTTGACCCGTGACCTGTACATGAGTTACTTAGGGAATACATCCAAATTCTTTTCAAAATGCTGGTCAAAATGTGACATTTCTCAAAGTCCACATTGATAATTAAATAGACATTATTTTTAGAGCAATTTTAGGCACAGAAAAACTGAGCAGAAAGTGCTGAATTCCCATGTACTCCCTTCCCATGCCCACTGTTTTCCCTGTGATGAACATCTTGCCTTGGTACATTTGTTACAATCGGTAAGCCAATATTGATATATTATTATCAATTAAAGTCTAAATTTGCCTTATAGTTCACTCTTTGTGTTATACATTCTATATCTTTTTTCAAATGCATAATAGCATGTTGCACCATTATAGTATTACACAGAATAGTTTCAGTGCCCTAAAAATTTTTTAAAAGCCGAATTTATTAACTTTTAAAAGCATCTCTTGATGTCCAATTTCTATAATATTGTGCCTAATCTTCTCTCTTCTCCCAGTTTTTATTGGTTCTTTATTTTCACATTGTCAAGGCTGATAAGATTTACAGTCTACTTTGAAATTACTTTTTTATTTTTATCAGTTAATACAAGAAGTAGAAAATCTTCACAGAACATACACTATTATGACTTTGAAAGCTCATACCCTGTGGAATCAGGTATTATGTTAATCTTATATTTCCTTCTTTACAGGTCCTGGGTCATGACCCTGGCATGACCCTGGTTACTAGACAGAGAATGTTTCTAGCATCAATGGAAACAATTTTATTTTTTATCTTATTCAGTTCCTCATAATTGCGTTGCATTTTTATTTGCTTCCCATTATGAGCTTGATTTTCTTGCACAGGTTCTTTATTTTTATATATTTTCTAGTTATCTTTTTTATTATTGTCTAAAGAGAATGTCACTTTACACTGTGTCTCTGATATCATTCACTCTGTTTTTCTTGAAGACCTACTGTGAGTACAATCACTGCACTTCTAGTTTAGATGGGCAGCTTTCTAGATTCACTGTAGCACTTTTCTTCTGCAGTTTCCTTATGAGATTAAAGTCATTCTTCTTGAATTTGCTATCTTCCTCTTTCCTGATATTATCCTTCTTCGACTGGAGTAAATCCTCAAATAACTTTCTAAGAAAAAGCATAGACACTTTTTGAGTTTTTGCATTTCTGAATCTATATTTATTTTCCTTGAAGCTGAGTTGGTAAGTTGATTGGATTTAGACTTCTAGACTCAAAGGAAAATATCAGGAGTTGTTGCTGAGAAGTCTGATGCTGGTCTCATTAGTATGCTTTGTAGGAAATCTGCTCCCTCTCTCTAGCAGCTGTTAGACTCTCTGGATTCTTGGTGTGCTAAAATTGTACAAGAGATCTTAAATGAACTATTTTTTATTCATACGTTTTTATGCTGCTTAGTAGATTCCTTTAGGCTTTTGATTTATCAGTTATGGTCTCAGCAGAAAACAGATGTCCACTCAACATAGGATAACTTGTCAAGAATTTATTTATGTTAACATTCGTATGGCATATTGTTATATGCATATTCTTAACACCGCCACACTGATGGTAATCATTTGGATCAACTCCACAGTTGTGGTATGATAAGAAATCTTTGATGATTATCCTTGAGTATTGACTTTTTTAACATTCGTATGATTCACATTTTTAACATAATTTTTATTGTGTATATTTAAATCTTTTAAAAAATCTATATGGATTTAAAATATATATAGATTTAAAAATCTATATGTATCTCAAAACTTCATGTTGAAAGATATTTTTAAATTTGCAAAGTGTGGGCGGAAGTGGGAGACCAGAGAGGATAGTGTAAGACATTGGGGTACTTAGATAACCCAGTTCCATTAACATCCTCAGACCATAGAGAAGCCACTCTGAGGAAGCTTGGAGAGGGCCTCAGCCTGCCAGCTGCAAGCCTGCGGGGAGCGACTGTGGGAAGAACCCTGATCTCCATCCCCTCCCCTTCTGTAGCAGCTGCTGCCCATTGGCTAAGCCCAGCTGGAAGCCAGAGGGCAAAGAGTCGAGGTCCATGTGAGCCTGCCTCCCGGGGCATTGAGTGGAGTGGAGAAGGGTAGAGAATGGATCTGAAGGGACGAGCAGGAGCCAGCCAGCCCGGAAGATGAGTTCTTAGTTGTGCAACAGAGCTGGCCATTTTTCTTTGAGTTATTGCCTCTTGGTTTTGCATGTTTTTCTTTTTCTGGAATCGGTTGAATGTTGATGCCCTTGATGTCTCTTGTACTTTCTTCTGTTTATCTTTTTGCTCCTTGTTCTGGGAAATTTCCCAACCTTCTATTAAATTCTTTTTTTTTTTTTTTTTTTCCCCTCACGAGATGGAGCTTCGCTCTTTCACTGAGGCTGGAGTGAAATGGTGCGATCTTGGCTCACTGCAACCTCTGTCCCCCAGGTTCAAGAGATTCTCCTGCCTCAACCTCTGGAGTAGCTGGGATTACAGGCATGCACCACCATGCCCGGCTAATTTTTGTATTTTTAGTAGAGACAGGGTTTCACCATCTTGGCTAGGCTGGTCTTGAACTCCTCACCTCAGGCGATCCACCCTCCTCGGCCTCCCAAAGTGCTGGGATTACAGGCATGAGGCACTGTGCCAGGCCTATGAAATTATTTAATTTAGGAAAGCATATGTTTTACTTCCAAGAGTTCTTAGTCTCTGTTCTCTTTTCCTTGCAAACTATTCCTTTTTTAAAAAACAAATCATTAGTTTTGCACTTACTGACTTATAACCTACTATATGCCAGACACTGTTTTAAGCCCTAGAGCTCTAATAGGGAGCAAATCCACTGTTCTCGTGGAGCTGAGATGTCTTCTGTAGGCTGACCCACAGCAAATGAACAAGTAAGTCAATGCTTAGTATGTCACCATGTAGTGCTGACTTCTATGGGGACAAGATGCAGGTGAGGTGGCTTGGGAACGGCAGGACTGACAGGGGAGATTGGGGAAGGGTTGTTATTTTATAAAGTGCAGACAGGAAAGACCTTGCTGATATGGTGACTTTGGAATGTGGATCTGAAGGAAGGGAAGGAGCCAGCCACGATGATATGTTTGATGGATGCAGTAATGTGTTAAATCTGATCAAGGGTCTTTTGTCTTGTTTTGATATTTCCTGAGATACCACATCCCCCACACCTCTCTGAAAGGTCTGTTGAATTATCAGTTTCTCTTATCTGGCCCATTTCCTTCATTCAGATGGTTTTCTTCACATGCTGCCTGATCCTGCAGTCTAATCATTTTAAGAATGGCTGGGTGGGTTAATATGTCTAGAAATTGGGTGTAGGTTTCCTCTGCTGTTGTGCCTGGAGAGCTAACTCCTGAATATGGAACCCCTGGAGAGTCTTGGGTATGTAGGGGAGGACTGTTGCTGGACAGGACTTACCTAAGTGTCAATGAGTAGGTGGCTGGCTTTTGGGAAAAGGGTTACTACATTTGTCTATCCATCCACTTGTCCATCTAACCATTTTCCTGTCCGTTCATCCATCCTTCCTTCCTTCCACCCACATAATCGATGTATATTTCCTGGAGAAAAGTCTGAGATGTTGGAACTCTGTGTTCACCAAAATAGACTTTCAGTACCTCCATCCTCCCACCCTGTTTTTGGCTCCTCTTCCACCTCCACCCACTATCTGCCATCTATGAGTATAGAGCTTCTCTTAGGTTCTGTGCATAACAATTTATCTTCCCTTTCCAGGGCATGGTGTGAAATTTGAAGCCAGGTCTCCTGGGTACCCATCCTGACTTCCACACTTACCAGCCTTAGGATCTTGGACAAGTCACGTAGCCTCTCGGTGCCTCAGCCTCCTCAGCTACAAATGGAAATGATGATGGCACTGATCTCAGGGTGTTGTGAGCCTCGATGTGAGAATGTGAGTCGAGGGTTGATCACTGGGCTAGACACCTGATCCTCACTCGGTGCATGTCACCTGATATCACCGTTTTCCAATCGTTATTATTATTGCGGTTATTCTTCTTATCCTCGGCTCCACCCCTTTTCAGTGAAATTTTGGCTATAATGTTTTATTCTCTTTTTATCACTTTTTAAGCTTCCTGGGATTTGTTGAAATCTCTCATTTGTCAATGAACTCTTCTTTTTCTCTTTGCCATTATGAGTTTATTCCTCTGTTCTTCTCTTTTGTTCTTTTCTTTTCTTAGTCTCTTTCTCTGTCTCTAGTAATCATTTTGCTTTCATTTTATTGGTGTCTCATTAGTGGGGAAGACACAAAAGTGAGTGCTTGATCTTTTCCTCTATTTATTTTTTGACAGTTCAAAACCACTTAAGATGACTGGGTCCATTCTATTCAAAAGATAGAATAGCAGCTTCTTCGTCATGGGCACTGAGCCCTTTCACTTCCGGCTCAGCTGTTTCATGAGTGCTCTGGCTCTGTCGGTCGGGGCTTTGTGAAGGTGTCTCCTTCCATTTACTGTCTCTTCCGGGCCTGCAGATCATAGAAATTTATTTTCATATCTCTCTCGGGGACCCCAGAGCATGTCACATGGCATGACCTTTTCACTACTAAGTGGAAGGGTAAATTACAATATTAACTGACCCTCCACAAGCCTTGTGTCTGTACTAAGGAATAGCAGGTAACGGACGATCGTTTGCTGGGTTCCCTGTGATCTTAGGTGTGCATCAAGGACTTGCTTTTCCAGTGGTGGAGAATTGTGTTGTGGCAAATCAGGGGCACTGAGTCACTCCCTATTCCACAACTTTTAGCTAAAAAATGGGGACAACCACTCTTGTTACTGGTTTGCAAAATATGTGTGAGGTTTAATGAAGGAGAAGCAAGTTTTCTTTTCAAGGGTGCTCAGTGTTGTGCCACAGCCACACTGGATGTAAAAATACATAAGTGAAACTCAGGTATTTCTGACCACGACTGAGCCTTCCTCCTCCACAACCCTTCATGGTAACTGTCCATAACAGGCAAACCAACCTGATGTTTTCTCATTAATCTTTGAAATGTCTTCTCTGCTAAGCATCAACAAGGAGCTAAATGAGAGGACAAGAAGGAAAACAAAAAGAAATTAATAAACTACATAATTTAAAACTAGAGAAGACACACCAGTGGCTTCTGAACAACCGGGGTAGCATGTGAGGACAGTGCTGCCTCCCCAGCCACCTCTGTGCCTCATCCTCCCCTGGAGACCTTGCCTTCACGTGGGCTCCCAGGGGACGTGATTCTTTGACCTCTCCCCATGGTGAGGGTGAGTTTGCCCTGGACAGTGGCCCTCCCTCGTGTGCCAGCAGTGGGTTGTCCAGGTGCATGTTTGTCCTTGGACCCCCATGCAGGGTATTTATGTTGCTTAAGCTTTTGTTGTCCAGTCGTGCACTTATTTTGTGGAGATGATCTTCTTCCATGAATCTGATGGTTGCTGGGGAAAGATGGCACTTGAAAGATGGAAGTCTTGGCTGGGTGCGGTGACTCACGCCTGTAATCCCAGCACTTTGGGAGGCCGAGGCGGGCAGATCATGAGGTCAGGAGATCGAGACCATCCTGGCGAACACGGTGAAACCCCGTCTCTACTAAAAATACAAAATATTAGCCAGGCGTGGTGGCGGGCGCCTGTAGTCCCAGCCACTCAGGAGGCTGAGGCAGGAGAATGGCGTGAACCTGGGAGGCGAAGTTTGCAGTGAGCTGAGATCACAACACTGCACTCCAGCCTGGGCTACAGAGCGAGACTCCGTCTCAAAAACAAAAGAAAGAAAGATGGAAGTCTTCAGAGAGTTTCCCTGAATAGTAAGAAAAAACAAAACAACTGGCTGTTTCCTCCTGCTATATTAGCACAGATCACTTCTCATGGGGTGGAGGTTTTTCCTCCACACCACGTAATTCTCCAGTGGGCACCCACTGGGCATCCTACAATTCACTTCAACTCTGACACTAACCAGAGTTCCCTCAAACCCCGCAGGTTAAGGGCTCAGCCCTAAAAATCTGTTTCCACTTCAGACACCAATAACAAGTACCAGATTGTGGTCTATAATTCTGACCAACCAGCTACAAATCGGGATCTCCATGACCCCTTGCTTGGATAATTTGATAGGACAGCTCACAGAACTTGGGAAATGCTAACATTAACCAGTTTACTAGACAAAAAAAGGATACAGTTGAACAGTCGGATGGAAGAAAGGCACAGGGCAGGGTTTGTGGGAAAGGAGTGCAGAGCTCCCATGCCCCTCCGAGTGTGCTGCCCTCCAGGTATCCCTGTGTCTTCGTTAACCTATAATCTCTCCAAACTCCATAGTTTTGAGATTTTAGTGGAGGCTGCATCATGAGGACATGATGGGTTACTAACAATTTCCAGCTCCTTTCTCTCACTGGAGAATGGGAGATGGGGCTGAAAGTCCTAAGCTTCTAATCATGGACTGGTGTTTCTGGTGACCAGTCCCCATCCAGAAGCCCACCAAGAGGTGCCTCACTAGAAAAAAAGATACTCATATCACCCAGGAAATTACAAAGGTCTTAGGAACTCTGTATCAGGAACCAGAGTCAAAGATCAAATATTACAACAAAAGATGTTCCTAACTCCTCTATTGCATAAGAAAATTCCAAGGGTTTTAAAAGCTTGGTGCCAGGAACCAGAGTTGGAAACCTATGTATAAATATAAATATATTTTTTTATTGTTTCATATCCCCAGTCAGACAAATCATAAAGCAGAGAGGAGTGTGTGCATCTGCTTTGTATTTGTTACCCATTCGTGGGTGACGAAGTGCCCCAAAACTTTGTAGCTTAAAATAACAATGACCACTTACTGTCTCTCCCTGCTTCTGTGATCAGAAATTCAGGAGTAGTTTGGTTGTGACATTATGGCTCAGAGTCTTCCATGAAATTAGAGCCAGACAATTACTATGAGGAAGTCATCTCAAAAGCTTCTTTGCTTGCATGACTGGTGCCTGGGTGAGGAACATCCCCAAGCTGGGCTCTTTGGCCATCAATGGTCTCTCCATGTGGTCTCTGCAGCGCAGCGGGCCTGGATTCCTTAGGAGGTGGCTCAGGGCTTCAAAGGCATCTTCCCTGACAGACAGAGAGCCAGAGAGACAGGGAGAGACAGGAGCACCCAGTAAAATACATTGCCTTTCATGATGTGGCCTCAGAGTCACACAGTGCCACTTCTGCCACAGTTTATTTTCAGAGGTATCTGCATAAACACCCAGGTACAAGGAGGGTGAAGAGAAGACTCTAGCTCTTGATGAAGAAGGAGGTTTTGAAGGAGCACATAGGGCAGGAACCTTCACCATGGCTGTTGTCGGAAAGTAGAATCCACCACATGCCTTCTCTTCAGGTATAATCCACCTCATGCCTTTTCTTCAGGTAGAAACTACCTCATGCCTTCCCTTCAGGTAGAATCCACCTCACTCCTTCTCTTCAGGTAAAATCCACCACACGCCTGCTCTTCAGGTAAAATCTACCTCATGCCTTCTCTTCAGGTAGCATCCACCTCATGTCTTCTCTTCAGGTAGATTCCACTTCATGCCTTCTCTTCAGATAGAACCCATCTCATGCCTTCTCTTCAGATAGATTCTACCTCATGCCTTCTCTTCAGGTAGAATCCACCTCATGCCTTCTCTTCAGGTAGAATCCACCTCATGCCTTCTCTTCAGCTAAAATCTACCACACCCCTGCTCTTCAGGTAGAATCTAGCTCATGCCTTCTCTTCAGCTAAAAATCCACCACACCCCTGCTCTTCAGGTAGAATCTACCTCATGCCTTCTCTTCAGGTAGAACCCACCTCATGCCTACTCTTCAGGTCTTTTTACTTTTTTCTTTTGTGACAATGGTAACCTTCCTTTAAAATGGATGGCCACTCTCCACTGCTTACTGTAATCACATGTGCCTTGTCATCTCTCCATCCCACTGAGGTACTAACCTCAGCACATGACTTGAGACCTGGTACTGTTCGTCCCACTGTTATTAATAGATGACTTTAGGCAGCTCACTTAAAGAGTGGAGCCAGCTTTTCCCTCTCTAAAATTACAATGAAAATGCCCATTCTGGGCCAGACACTGTGGCTCATGCTTGTAATCCTAGCATTTTGGGAGGTTGAGGCAGTAGAATCACTTGAGCCCAGGAGTTCAAGACCAGCCTGGGCAACATGGTGAGACCCCATCTCTAAAAAAATATCAAAGTTAGCTAGGTGTGGTGGCTCGTACCTGTAGTACCAGCTACTGGGGAGGCTAAGGTGGGAGGATCACTTGAGTCCAGAGGTTGCAGTGAGTTATGAGCACACCACTGCACTCCAGCCTGGTGACAGAGGGAGATGCTGTCAAAAAAGAAAAAGAAAACAAAAAAAGAACAAAAATGCCCATTCTGGGCATCTGGCCAGAAAGACCTGTGACATCTTAGGACTCAGGGGAGAAGAGAAACTCCACGTGTGAACAAACACTCTTACCATATCTCCAAGTTTCAGGGTAATGTGAGTCCTGAATGGTCTGAATCCCCAAGTCCTTCCTCAGGAGAGGTACACAGGCTGTCACCTGGCTGTCTATCTCAGCCAGGGGCCCACAATGGACAAAGCATTGGTTGCAGGTGCTATCTAGAAGTCAGCTATTTGGAAAATACGGAATCAGGGCATTGACCTGAAGCCTACCTTCCTCTGGATTGACTGCAATACCTGGGCCTACCCTTCTTGGGACTGGTCCCAATACCTGGGCCTTGAGCATTTTGCAGCCACACTCTCTGATGCTTTGCAGCTCTGGAGGCCCCTCCCAGGCTCTTTGTGCTGATCTGACTTGGGCCAGAGCTGAAGGTTTCAGGAGGAGGACTGAGGTTGGGAGGGAAAGGGATTGGAGAAGGAAGAAGAAGGGATGAAATCCCAGTTGTGAGAGGAGAGATGAGCGGTAGCAACATCAGGACATCCTTTGTGGCCAGGCAGGAGATGAGTGGCACTTTGCTGGCTGGTCACAGGGAGATGGTTGGTCCGTAGAGGCATGCCAAGAATTGCTTTTGATCGGCCCCACTGAAGAGGATGAACATATGCTGCCAGGGCCACCTCCTATGGGGGCAGCTTCTGACTGTGAGGAGGATGCTCAGGAGCCTGGGCAGCAGGGACATCAGCCCCTGGCCTTGAGCTGGGTCCCATTGACTAGTGGAGACCCTTGAGTGAGAGGTGACAGGGGAAGCAGATGAGAGGCCACTCTGCCTGCTCAAACACCTGCCAGGTGGGGCCCTGAGGGGTATGCAGAGATAAGGCTGGTTGCCTCCTCTCCTGTTTCCTATCTGGCTGCAGGAGGGCCCCATGCCATCAATCACCAGCTAGGGGTCATGTCCTTGTCGGCACACTCTGGAAAGAGCAGGGTTTCATGGCTTTGTCTGGTTAGAAGCTTGTTTCCAATTACTGGGGCTCGATTAGCTCTCCAGGTAAGAGGGGACCCTTGTCGCACCAATGTCCATCCTTGGGGCCCTCTGTGATTGTTGGCATCCCAGGGAGTGGTCACTTTACAAAAGGGATCTCCACATCTCAGGGCAATTCTCAAGTTGTGATCACAAAGAGTGCTGCCCTGGGAGGAGCCCACGTGAAAAGGGTCTGGAAACTGGTTTCTGGCGACCGTGTCTGAGTGTTTTTTCCTTTCACAACAATCTTCTATGCCACATCTTGAGATTTACCATACATAAAGGAGGTAATCTGATGCAGTCACACTCCTTCCCCTCGCATGTCCTGTGCACGACGCTGATGTGACAACCTTGCTTCTGCAGTGGTTCCTCGCAGTGCAACTCAGAAATCCTGGCCAGTAGGGTTTACCTCCCGGGCAGCAATGCCGCACTCCCACAGCTGTAGAGGACACCAGCAGGATGTAATGTTGACTCTAGGAGGTTTCAACCCAAACTAGACACTGGGGAGGAAAAGACATAGTGCTGAATATTTATTTCTGTCATATTTTAGAAATTAAAAAAACCGCACATTATGCATACACAATGCTTTTACCTTATTTATAGAGTAATTGGTAAGGAGGACACGTGATAGTTCTTGTTTCTATTTACTTTTCCATGCAATTGCCATAGAGTATAGTGATTCACATTTATTTGTCTTTATTTATTTATTTTTGAGACAGAGTCTTGCTTGTTGCCCAGGCTGGAGTATAATGGTGAGATCTCTGCTCACTGCAACCTCCACCTCCCAGGATGAAGCAGTTCTCCTGCCTCAGCCTCTCAAGTAGCTGGGATTACAGGCATCCGCCACCATGCCTGGCTAATTTTTGTATTTTTGTAGAGACAGGGTTTCACCATGTTGCCCAGGCTGGTCTTAAACTCCTGACCTCAGGTGATCCACCCACTTCGGCCTCCCAAAGTGCTGGGATTACAGGTGTGAACCACCATGCCCGGCCTATTTATCTTTATTTTTAAGTCTTCAAGGATGAGCTCTCTTGGAGATGAAGAAGGGTAACCAGGAGAGTAGCAGACCTGCAGCCAGGGACTTCATCACCTCTTCTCACTCCCGTCAGAGTGGGAGGACAGGGTGTGCAGGCTGACCTGGGGACAACGTCCCCCCAGGGCAGTGGGTTACTATCCCATTGATTTGGACCTCACCTGAGCCCATTTGTTGAAGCCAGAGACTTGCAATTTTTCAAAATACAAAAACAAACCAAGGCCCCAGGCTCAGCAGCACTTTCTGCGTTTTGGGAATGTGGGCGTCCTTACTCGCTCTGCCACCCGAGCCTGGCGTGGGCTGCAGGTAGTGAGCCGTTTCTCCAGATGCCACGGGGAAGCCTGGTGAGCTGGTTGCTTAAGGTGACCAGGGCTGGTGCCCATCCACTGTGACTACTCGTGATGGCGCGGGACTCCCAGAGGGGTGGGAGTCTCGGGGACCCTGAGGGAATGGCGGCATGATCAGAAGCCGGGACAGGAGCGTCCAGGTGTTGATGATATGGGAGGCAGCTTTGAAAGTGCGGAGTGTGGTGCTCGGGTCAGCTTTTATAGCTCAAGTTGGGCAAGCCTCCCGGGCATCCAGGGCGATTTCGTGCTGAGTCTCTCTCACACAGCAGAGGCCACGCAGCCACGATCAGTCCCCACCATCCACAGCCTCAGGAGGTCAGAGGGTGGCCGCCGAGGAGAAGGCCTGGTGAAGGGCAGCAGGGGCGTTTTGTTTGGAGGTTAGGTTATGCCTCGCTGAGGGTCTCTGCCAGCTCTGGACTCCATCTCCATCCAGGCCGGGTGTCTTCAGAGGACAGCATCTGCGCTTCTCAAAACAAGTTGGTCACCCTCACACCCGAGCGAGCCCGGCTTCTGTCACCCTCTGGACTTTTCCAAGCCTCACTCTGTCTGTCTGTCTGCGGAGCGCAGTGAGGCGGTTCTGCACCTGAATTCACTGCAATCGCTCTGTCTTAAGGTGCAGTGTCACCGCAGCTGGAGCTTCAAGGGATGTAAAATGCTTCCAGCAGACAGAGGAGCACCCCAAACATCAGTGCCAGATTTCAGTTTTCTAATGGGCTGTGGGAACAGCAAAATGACATAATCCTGTCTTGCATATTGATTACTTAGACACTAAAAGCTTCTCTCCTTTGTTAAACAAAGGGACCCAGACAAGAAAAACAATAACAACCACCACAAAGAGTAAACCTCCTGTCGGGGGCTGTTCCTTCTCAAGCAGGAGAGCAGCACCCACGCACAGGGGGGCGTTTTTGTTGGACTCCGCCCTGTCCGATCAGCCTTGGGATGCAGTGCAGGCATCAGCTCCTGTCCAAAGACAATGCTGGGTGCAGGCCAGAGGACAACAGCCTCTCAGCCCATTATTAGCCCTGAGGTGGAGGGAGGAGTGGCTGAAAGAAGTGAAAAAAGGAGGCATCCCCAGCTGATCAGAAACCTGAGACCTCAGCGCCTCCAGACTCTGCTCATAGGAGGAGCCAGTAATGAAGGGAGTCTGATGGCAATGACCTGGTCTCTGCAGGAGCAGCAGAACCATGTGCCCTGCGGCCTCCTGAGAGTAGAGCTGCCTGCACCTCCTTCAGGTTGGAGAGGAGCCAGGGGAACCACCAGGGAGTCGGAGAGAGGAAGCTGCACGTCTCCCTCAGGATGGAGAGGAGGAGGGGGCACCACAGGGGGCAAAGAAGGGAGGGTCACACCTCCCTCAGGATGGAGGGAAAGAGGAGCAGGCATTGCATAGGGAAGACAGTGCTGGGGAGGGTCCCATTGCAAGGGGTAGGGTGGCTCAGGTGGAGGGCAATCAAGCACAGGTGCCTGGAGCTGCCTTCCAGGTAAGTGGGGGCACCCACCTCCTGCTTGTCTTGCTGGGTGAGACACAGTGGTGCCGTGGGTCTCTGTCCAGGTCTGGTTGGGAGCCCTGGCCTGCTTTGTGATCATGGTCAGTGTCAGAGTTGCCCTCTGCCTCTGTTTTCTCATCTGTAAATTGGGGATTTGTAGTAATGACTCTACTGGAATATGTCTGCTGGAATTCTTTATGTGAAGGTCTGAGAGGATGCCTGGCGGGTGGGAGGCATTCCATCAGCAGGGTCCTCATGTCACTCCTGCAGCTGATACTCCTGCACTTTCATTGCTATCACTGCAGCTTCCGCAAGTGTGTTCATGTGCCACCCTACTATCCACACCCCACATGTTAAACAAAACTTGTCTACAGCAATGGCTCCCAAACTTGTGGGTACATTAGAATCTCCTGGGAATCTTGTGAAAATTTCAAAGCTTAGCCATGCCTCCCATGAGTAAAATTCGAATCTCAGGTTGAGACTCAGACCCCAGTGTGTTCTGAAGCTACCACGGTGATTCCAATGTACAGACAGGTTTGGGAACAACTGGCCTAGACAGTGTATTAGAGCGGAGGAGAGAGCCAGCCACCAGAACATACTCAGGTGTTTGTAAAAACTGTCTTTTTCTGGTAACCTGTTAACTCCGTTTCTCAATATTCTTTATGACATAGGAGACCACCACCGCAATGGCCAGACTCCATTGTGTGGACACAGCTAAAAATCGGGTGCTGATTAAACCTGAGCAGGGTCCATGGCCATATTACATCATCTTCCCTTAGAAGGAGCGATGTTGTTCTCATCCTTCCCAATGTCTTCTCCCCTGATCAAGCCGTTCTCTAGGGACTTTTGTTCTAGCTGGATCCAAGGATCACATAATCTCCCATGACTGTGCCTTTCCTACTGATATTTCAAGCTCCCTTTGAAAATAGGAAATTCAAAGGGGAACAAAAGATTTCAAAATGGATTTGCCAAGACCCAATAAGGGGCTATTTTTGCCCATTAATTCTAAATGCCTTTCTTCCTGCTGCGGGAGAGAATTCATCATCTTTGGCAGCATAGCTGTGCTGTTCTCCCACACAATTCATTACCCTCCCTACCTACCCAGGCATTTCTGTTTTTTCTTCCGAATGGCTGTACCTCTTTCGCTATCGAGGCCGATTGCTTCCCTCTGGCTATTTTGCCACATGTTTATCCACATGAAATCTTCTCTTCTTTGCACCTGTCCATTTCAGAAATTTAGATTTATCTATTCTGTGACCGAGTGAGAAATTTCCTACGTCAGAGTTGTTTGAAATTGTTTGTGGTGGGAGTTTAGAAATGATAGAATGCTGCAGTACCCTGCCTGCCTTCAGTGGTGAGGCTGTGAATGCCCCCCAGGGAGGATCCTGAGCTGTGCTGGATGCCACTGCAGGCAGCTACAGACTCACCCAGCATGCCCTTGCATGAAATAAACACAGATTGGATTTTATGTTCCAGCATTTATATCTGTAAACATTTTGGGATCAGGCTTGTTCTAATGTTTTCTTCTGCTCCCATCCAAGTTTTTTCCCTTTTTTATTTTCTTTTGAGACAGAATCTTACTCTGTCACCCGGGCTGGAGTGCAATGACGCGATCTCAGCCTGCTGCAATTTCTGCCTCCCGGTTCAAGGGATTCTCGTGCATCAGCCTCCGGAGTAGCTGGAATTACAGGCATGCACCACCACACCTGGCTCAGTTTTTGTATTTTCAGTAGACAAGGTTTCGCCATGTTGGCCAGACTGGTCTCCAACTCCTGGCCTGAAGTGATCCACCTGCCTCAGCCTCCCAAAGTGCTGGGATTACAGGTGTGTGCCACAGCACCAAGCCAAGATTTTTATTTTTTATCTTAAGTGACACACATGGATATCACTTTACACTTGTAAAACAATATGCCTATAGCTTCCTCCCAGGGATGCTGTATCTGTTTTGATTCTTGCCTAAGCTCAAGCCTTTGTAGATGGGCCTTTAAGGAGCACTGGTCTTCCCTGTGCTTTTCTACCTTGCAGCGAATGTACATCTTGTATGGACACCACTGTTTCTTTTTGCCCTTTCCATGCCATTTCTCTTCTCTTACCTTTCAGGCAAGTGAAGCTATGACTGGTTGTGTTTATGTCTGTCTCATCAGCATCATGGGCTGAAGGGCTTGCATATCTTCTCTCCTCAGCTTCAGATGCTGAGAAGCGATTGCCTTGCCCTCTAGGTAGGTGGAATGGGTGTTTCCTTCCCTTCTCTGTTCGTACCTTAATCACATGCTGTGTCTCACCTGCTGCTTGGATCTTGTGTGTGTGTGCATGTTCCAGTAAAACTTTATTTACAAAATTAGGAAGTGGTTCAAATTTGGCCCACAAACCATAGTGTGCCAGCTCCTGCAGTAGACTTATGACATGCTCACTGCTCTGTTCCAGATACACCTAGAAGCGAGCATGCTCAACATGATGTTTGTTGAGACACAAGATGCTCAACAAATACATGTTGAAAGAACAAGTACATAAATGAATAAAAAGAGAACAACCCGCAAAGACAGCAATTAAACTCACCAGTAAACGCATAAAATTGTTCAAGCTCACATAATGAGAGGCAAGTTAAAATAATGACATAATTTGCTTACTCTCAGATTCATGAGGTTGATTTGTGTTTTCTTGTTATTCGTTAACTTTTATTTTAAGTTCTGGGCTACATGTGCAGGTTTGTTATGTAGGTAGAGTTGCATCGTTGGGGTTTGCTGTACAGATTATTTTATCACCCGGGTATTAAGCATAGTATCCATTAGTTGTTTTTCCTGATCCTCTCCCTCCTCCCACCTTCCACCCTCCAGTGGGCCCTGGTGTGTGTTGTTCCCCTCTATGTGTCCCTGTGCTTTCATCATTTAGCTCTCATTTATAAGTGAGAAAATATGGTGTTTAGTGTTCTGTTCATGCATTAGTTTGATAAGGATGATGACTTCCAGATCCATCTACGTTTCTGCAAAGGACATGATCTCATTCTTTTTTATGGCTGCATAGTATTCCATGGTATATATGTACCTCATTTGCTTTGTCCAGTCTACCATTCATGGGTATTTCTGTTGATTCCCTGTCTTTGCTATTGTGAGCAGTGGTGCAATGAATATATGCATGCATGGGTCTTTATGATAGAATGATTTATATTTCTTTGGATATATACCCAGTAATGGGATTGATGGGTCAAATGGTATTTATGTTTTTAGATCTTTGAGGAATCACCACACTGTCTTCCACAATGGTTGAACTAATTTACACTCCCACCAACACTGTACAAGCATTCCTTTTTCTCCACAACCTTACCAGCGTCTGTTATTTTTTGACTTTTTAATAATTGCCATTCTGACTGGTGTGAGATGGCTTGTCATTGTGGTTTTGATTTGCATTTCTCTAATCATCAGTGATGTTGAGCTTTTAAAAATATGATTGTTGGCTCCATGTACCTTTATCTATCTCTGCCCATGGACTTAAGAGACCACGTGCTTCATCACACTCCAGGAAAGCAATAGCCATTACTATAAAATACAATCTTTGTTCCAAAAAAGAAAAAACTTAAAAAGGGGGTTCTTAAAGGTTCAGGGAGGGATGGGGCAGGAGGAGGGGGGAGCAATGTCCCTGTTGCACAATAAAAGGAGACCCCAATAAACATAATCATGCCCTCTGAGAGAGGGGAAAGTGACGCCAAGAATGCCAACCATGGTGTTTCAAGAATTCCCCTCTAGTTCTCTCCATGTCAGAGGAACCACAAGCAACCCCCTGTTGCTCCCCAAAGCTGCACAGCCCCACATCCCAACCTAGATGGTCTGTCTCTTCCTTCAGGAAATCGAGGGTGAAGTTGCTGAATGAGACCACATGAAGCTTTGGCCAGCCCCAGCTCTCTGAGATCCAACTCTCTCTGATGCTTCTCAGTGCAGCTACTGGGTTTGAACAACGAGAACTTCCTGTTTCCACACTCTGCCAGCTCACTAGCTGACACCTGTCATGTCAGAGCCCTCACCTCCCTCTGTCTGGCTTTCACAGGCTCCCTGTGCTACAAGACATGGATCCCTGTCTCCGCTCTGCTTCTCTTAATGGCGCTGGCTGTTGCTACCAGGTGACACAGCAATATTTCACTGCAGCAGGGGTAGGAAGCCATATACTGCTCCCTGTGGCTCTTGCTCTCAGGTGGCCTGGTTACATTTTAACTTTTTATTTACTGGGTGCATCTCAAACATTAGGTAAATTTATAAAATTAAAATCATAAATATTACCATGCTAATAAATCTATACCACATTATTTTATTCTATTTACCTACTGGTTCTTTGCTATATATCGACCATATATCTATCATTAATATGTTAGATTTACTAACATAAGGAGACTTTGAAGCTGAAGAAAAATGATACTATAAATAAGTCCCTTAGAATTTGTTAGTTTAGATCAGGCAGGGGTGACCATCGTCAAAATGTTTGCATGAGAACTGACCTTAAATACAGCAATGGAATAATTCAAAACTAGAGCACATCTCGACTAATGATGTAAATAAAGGGAAGCAGAGGCATGGATAATCCAAAGCAATGAATAATAAAAAGGTTTTATGCTTTGGATTAAAGTATTTATTTTGCATTTTGCAACTCATGTGTGTCTTTCATGCTGTTCTATTTAAAGTGGTTTATTGATTCCACAGTGACCAAAGATACCGGAGGCAGAAATGGGCCAGACTAGGATTTGTTCTATGACTCACCTGCAGAATGAATGGTGCATGTGAAGCAGATGGCAGCCAGGCTTAGCAGCACACATGGACACAGTGCTGGTCTCATGTTAGAATGCTGTCATGTTCAGAACCACATATACTCCATCCCATCTATGCTGTACATCCCTGGAATATTCTGTTGGTCCTGGAACATTGCAGATATGATGGAGACAGGGGCTTAAAACGTGCTTGTGTCGTGGGGCTGGGTCCCTGGCAATTCTGTCGTCACCATGAGAAGATCATGCTTGGTTGGCCCATGACCCATGAAAAAGAAGAGAAATGTAAAGAGCAGAGACCTTCAGCTAAGCCCAGCTGGGTACAAAAGCCTGTGGGTTAAATGACCAGGGTGATACTTTTCCTGCTGGGTGGGGTTCTGGGGGCAGGACGACTTTAGCAAGCAAGAGAGGCAGTGCCGCTGGGCACACAGGGAGCACGCTGGCATCATCTCTGCTCCACCTATGGGCAGTGGAGACTTGAGCCCATTATTTGAAATCTCTAAGCCCCAATTTTCTCATCTGTAAAATAGCAATAATTATACTAATCTTGCAGGGATTTCCTGAGAATTAAATGAGCCAAAGTATATGCATATAAAACACTCAGCACAATTCCTGGCTCTTAGAAAATGCTCAGTACGGTGACTGGTAAAAAAAAAATTACAGCCGAACATGGGAAGCACTGCTGGTGGAAAATGCTGGGGTCTGAGTGTGCCCGCTGCACGCTTTCTGGAAATGACGGAGACTGTGGTACCTGGACTAGCTAAGGCTGAGGAGTTATAGGTATTTATGTCAAAACACTTGCTTGTTTTCTGTGAATCGTGAATCCTCAAAGGTGTTTTGGCATGATGCAATTCTATCTAGACCATGTATCATTGAGCCCACAAATAGATGTCAATATAGGTGAATTCCATAATTAGTTTTGAATCCTACACATGTAATACTTGGTAACAGGAGTCTGAACCCAGCAAGTGTTTTCTAGCACGGTTATGTGATGTGTGGTTAACTCTGGGTTAATACTATGATCCAGCCCAGCCCTGCCTCTCAGAAAGAAATAAAAATTAATGTTCATAGAATGACTATAGTTTGTATAAAATTATAGATTGATAGTTTGTCAGACATAAAATGGGGAAAGGAGATAAACAGAATGTAGTCAATTCATGGGCTATATCTCATTTTAAGATTTATTTTTAATTGACAAATAATAATAATGTATATTTATAGGGTACACTGTGATGATGTGATCTATCTACACATCGTAGAAAGAATTAATCCAGCTAATTAACATCCGTCACTTCACCAATGTGTCTTTTTTTGTGGTGAGAACATTAGAAATCTATTCTTTCAGCAATTTTAAAATGCACAATACGTTATTATTAACTGTGGTCGAGATATAGTGCAATGGATCAGGAAAAGGTATTCTTCCAGTCTGATTGAAACCCTGTACCTTTTGAACAACGTCTCTTCTTTCCCATCCCTTCCCTCCAGACTCTGGTAACCATCATTCTACTCTCTTTTTATGGGACCAACTTTTAAAGATTCTTCAAAGTGAGATCATACAGTATTTTTCTTTCTGTTCCTGGCTTCTCAGACTTAGCATAATGTCCTTCGATTCCATCTGTGCCATTGCGTATGACAAATTTTCTTCTTTTGAAGGCTGTATGGTATTTCAGTGTGTATACGTGCTGCATTTTCTTTATTCATTCGTTGATGGACACTTAGGTTGATTCCATTTACTATCGCGAATAGTGCTGAAATGAATGTGGGACCATAGCTAGATATCTCTTTGACATACTGATATCAGTTCCTTTGGCCATATATGCAGAAGTGGGTTTGCTGGATACTATGGTAATTTTACTTTCAGTTTTTTGAGGAAACTTCATACTGTTTTTCAAAAAGGCTACACTAATTTACATGCTCACCAACAAGGGTTCCCTTTTCTCCACGTCACCAACAATACTTGTTATCATTAGTCTTTTTGATAATAGCCATTCTAACAGTTGTGAGGTGGTATCTCACTGAGGTGTTAATTTGCATTTCTCTAATAATTAGTGATGTAGAACATCTTTCATATACTTCTTGGCCACTTGAATCTCTTCATTTAAGGAATGGCTGTTCAGATCCTTTGTTCATTTTTAAATCAGGTTATTTGTTTTGAGTAATTTGTTGAGTTCCTTATACGTTTTGGATATTAACCCCTTATCAGATGCATGGTTTGCCAATATTTTCTCCCAGCCTGTGGGTTGTCTCTTCTCTCTGTTAATTGTTTCCTTCGCTGTGCAGAAGGTTTTCAGCTGGGCACAATCCCATTTATCTATTTTTGCTTTTGTTGACTGATGCTTTTAGAGTCCTATCCAAAAGATCACTGCCCAGGGCAATGTTATGGAGCATTTCCCTATATTTTCTCGTAGTAGCTTTATAGTTTCAGGCCTTACATTTAAGGTTTTTATCCACTTTGAGTCTATTTTGTATATGTTATGAGATAAGGATCAAATTTCATCCTCCTGCATGTGGATATCCAGTTTTCTCAACACCATTTGTTGAAGAGACTGTCTTTTCTCCATTGTGTGTCCTTGGCAACTTTGTTGAAAATCAATTGACTGTAAATACTTGGGTTTATTTCTGGGCTCTCTATCCTGTTGCATTGTCAATGTGTCTGTTTTTATGCCAGTACCATGCTGTTTTTACTGCAATCGCTTTATAGTAGTTTTTGACCTCAGGGGTTGTGATACCTCTAGTTTTGTTTTTTGTTTCTGTTTGGTTGTTTTTGCTCAAGATTGCCTTGGCTCTTTAGGGTCTTTTCTGATTCCACACAAATTTTAGAATTGCCTTTTCTGTTTCTGTAAATGACAACATTGGAATTTTGATGATAGGTATTGCATTGAATCTGTAGATTGCTTTGGGTAGCATGAACATTTTAACAATATTAATTTTTCCAATCTATGAGTGTGAACCATTTTTCCATTTACTTATGTGTTCTTCAATTTTTTTTCACTAATATTTTACTGTTCTCAGTATACAGATGTTTCACCTCCTTGTTTAACTTATGCCCAAGTATTTTATTTTTCTTATGCTAGTGTAAATGGGATTTTTAAAAGTTTCTTTTTTGGATAGTTCATTGTTAGTGTATAAATAAGTTGATTTTTGTATGTTGATTTTGTAAGCTGCAACTCTACTGAATTTATCAGTATTAACAATTTTTGGTGGAGTGTTCAGGATTTTCTGTACTATAATTTAGATTACCATAATTACTACAATTTATATTGTATATTATATATGATACTTTATATTTAATGTAACATTTTTAATTTAATAAAATAATATATTTAATTTATCAAATGTGAAATTTAATATGTTGTAAAATATATTATATATTATATATTTAATTTATTAAATATGAAATTATACATATTTATATATAATAAAATTATAATACAATTTATAATATAAATTTTATATGCAATATATAAAATTGTTATATTATATATTATATATAATAAATAATGTAAGCTATAAATAAGTTATTATTTATGGGTTATATATAACTTATATAATTATACATAAATTATATATAATCTATATTATATGGAAAATGACCATGTTATCAGCAAACATGATAACAATAGTCTTTAGTGTTTTCTATATTATATATAATGTATATGTAAATGTATTCTAAATATTTTCTATAGTATAGAAAATAATATCGTGTTATCAGCAAACAGAAACAATTTCCCTTTTTCTTTCATGTAAGATGGCTTTGTTTATTTTTCTTGTCTAACTACTCTTGCTAAGACTTCCAGAACTATGTTGAATAGAATTGGCAAGAGTGGGCCTCCCTGCTTCGTTCCTAATCTTAGAGGAGAAGCTCTAAGCTTGTTACCATTGGGTATAATGTTAGCTGTGGGCTTGCTCTATATTGCCTATATTAATGTTTAGATATATTCCTTATATAACTATTTTGTTGAGAGGTTTTTTTTTTTTTTTGGAACAGATGTTAAATTTTGTCAAACGGTTTTTCTGCATATATTAAAATGTGGTTTTTGTCCTTCATTTTGTTAATGCAGTATATTGTATTTATTAATTTACATATGTTGAACCACTCTCGCATCCCTGGGCTAAATCTCACTCGATCATGGTGAATGAACTTTTTAACGTGCTGTTGTATTTGCTCTGCTAGTACTTGTTAGAGAATTTTCGTATCTATGTTCATAATAGATATTGGTTGGTAGTTTTCTTTTTGTATAGTGTCCTTGCCTGGCTTTGGAGTCAGCATAATGCTGGCTTCAAGAAAGGAGTTTGAAAGCATTTCCTCCTCCTCAATTATTTGAAGATTTTCAGAAGGGTTGGCGTTAGGTCCTTTAAAAAGTTTGGTAGAATTCAGCAGTGTAGGAATCAGGTCTTGAGCTTTTCTTTGGTAGGAGACTTTATTACTAATTTGATCTCCTTACTCACTATTGTTCTGTTCAGATTTTCTGTTTCTGCTTGATTCAGTCTTGATAGGTTGCATGTTTCTAGGAATTTACCCATTTTTTTCTAGGTTATATAATTTGTGGGTGCATAGTTGTTCATAAGAGTCTCTTATGATCATTTATATTTCTGTGGTATTGATTGTAATGTCTCCTCTTTCATTTCTGATTTTATTTATTTGAGTCCTTTCTTTCTTCTTTATTATTATAACTGCCAATGTTGTTTATCTTTAAAAAAGCCCAACATTAGTTATGTTGATGATTTCTATTCTTTTTCTAGTTTCTATTTTGTGTATTTATTATCTAATCTTTATTTCCTTTATTTTGCTAAATCTGAACTTATTTTGTTCTCTTTTTCTAGTTCTTTGAGGTGGAACATTAGGTTTTTTGAGATTTCTCTTCTCTTTTGACTGAGATGTTTATTGTTATAAGGCTTCCTCTCAGGACTGCTTTACAGCATCCCATAAATTTTGATATACTCCATTTTCATTTGTCTCAAAATATTTTTAATTTCTCCTTTAATTTCTTTCTTGATGCATTGGTTATTCAGAAACAATTTGTTTAGTTTCCACATATTTGTGAGTTTTCCAACATTCTTTCTGGTTTTGAGTTCTAGTTTTATGTAATTGTGTTCAATGTGATTTCAGTCTTCTTAAATTTATTAAGTCTTGTTTTGTGGCTTAACATATGATCTATCCTGGATAATATTTCATGTGTACTTGAGAAGGATGTGTAATTCTGTTGCTGTTGGACGGAATGTGCTGTATATTTCAGTCAGGTCCATTTGGTCTAAAGTGTAGTCAAGTCTAATGGTTTCTTATTGATTTTCTGTCTAGATGATTTGTTTAATGTTGCAGTTGGGGTATTGAAGTCTTCTATTATTATTGTATTGTGGTTTCTCTCTTCAGATCTATTAATATTTGTTTTACATATTTAGGTGCTCTGATTTTAGGTGCATACATATTTATAATTGTTACAACTTCTTAAAAAATTAACCTATTGTTATATAATGACCTTCTTTGCTTCTTTTTATGGTTTTTGACTTAAAATATTTTTTACTCTGATATAAGCATAGCTATTCCTGCTCTCCTTTGGTTTCCATTTGTGTGCAATATCTTTTTCATCTCTTCATATTTAGTCTATTTTGTCCTTAGATGTGAAATGAGTCTCTTGTAAGAAGAATACAGTTGGGTTGTTAAAAAATTATTCAGCCACTCTATGTCTTTTAACTGGAGAATTTAATCTATTTAAATTTAAGTAATATTGAATGGTAAGTACTTACTATTGCCATTTTTTCAATTGTTTTCTAATTAATTTGTAGATCCTTTGTTTCTTTATCTTTTGCTGTCTTTCTCTGGGGTTTCGTGAATTTCTATAGTAGTATGCTTTGAATCCTTTCTTGATATTTTTTGTCGTTTTGCTTTGTGGTTACTGTGAGCCTTACATAAAAACATTTTATACTAATACAGGTCAGTTTGAGCTTGGTTATAAGTTAACTTTGATCACCTATGCAAACTATGCTTTTACTCGTTGCCTAATTTGTTTTCAATGGTATGTTTTGTATCTTTTATAGCTTTTTTTCCCTTAACAAATTATTGTAGCTATTTTGCTAATTTTGTTTTTTTGCCTTCATACTAGTTACATGATTGACTTCCACACCACCATTATGATATAATAGTGTTCTCAGTTGAATATATACTTACTTCTGCAAGGAATTTTATATTTTTAAATATTTTCATGTTGTTCTGCTTTCCCTACTCATTTCTCTGTGGATATTTTTTTAGTTGTCCAGTGTATGAGAGTCTTTTTTTTCTTTAGACAGAGTCTCGCTTTGTCACCCAGGCTGGAGTGCAGTGGCCTGAACTAATTACTTTACCATGCAATTTCCATGGAGCATAGGATTCGAATTTATTTGTCTTTATTTACTTATTTTGAGATGGAGTCTTACTCTGTTACCAGGCTGGAGTACCATGGTGCCATCTCAACTCACTGCAACCTCCGCCTCCCAGGATCAAGCAATTTTCCTGCCTCAGTCTCCCAAGTAGCTGGGATTACAAGTGCACAACACCATACCTGGCTAATTTTTGTGTTTCTAGTAAAGACAGGGTTTCACTCTGTTGGCCAGGCTGGCCTTGAACTCGTGACCTCAAGTAGTCTGCCTGCCTCAGCCTCCCAAAGTGTTGGGACTACAGGCATGAGCTACTGTGCTTGGCCAATGTGTGAGAGTCTTCCAACTGAATTATGGATTTCTCTTAGAGGGAATTTGTCCACGTGTGGGTTCACTCAGTGTGTCTCTTTGGGGAGTGATAGTTAGGAGTCTCCCCCTCTGCCATGTTGCCAAAGTCAACCCCTCATTGGCTATATCCTTAGTGAATTTTTCTCACCTACTTGCATATTTTGGAGATGCAACCTTGCTTTACAATGACATTGTAATAATAATGAACGTTCTGAGCTTTGGCATATGGGAAGTGGTAAAACATGTTTTAGGACTGCTTGACCTTTCTACCACTTTCCCAGCTTATCAATGTGAGGAGGCAGCACAGTTTGAAATTACTTCATCAAATTGTTCATCTTTGTTTATTATACAACCAAGCAACTTAATTTGACATACGTCAACATAATCTTCCAATATTTAATGCAGCACATTGCTCTGTAGGATGCAGAATCGAGCAGGAGATGATCCCTGACCTCAAGGGGCTCCCCAGATAATTTTGTGTCATATGTTGGGCTTCTTAGGAAGCAACTCTGAGATGGAGATTCGTGTGCAAAAAGTTAATTTGGAAGTTGTTTGGGGATCCACATCAATAGGGGAGGGAAGGCAGCAGGACTGGGTAGAAGAGGGAACTGAGATGTTAAGCAGCCACAGCAGAGGCTTCAGCTGGTCCTGGATCTTAGGGGAAGTCTGGAGCTGAGAAGTCTTTTGTAGTTGCCATTTACTGGGGCAATGGGGCTGGGCCTTTATATTGCCTTCCCAAGTTGTTATTTATCATTGGCTACCCCTGGAAATGGGACCTGACCTTGCATGTGGCAGTTTTCTTTAGCCAAAACCCAAAGCAGGCCTGCCCTGCCATCCGTCAGCATCATGGGACTGAGGTCTGAGCAGTTCACATGCATGAAGAGTATGGGATCTATCAGAGAAGTTCTAGGGGACCTCAAAACCAGGAAATGATTTCCTAGGAAATGCTTTAGGAGGGATAGCTTCCAAGGTGGGTTTAAAAGCATGGAAAATATTTTGCACACCACATGCCCTGGGGGTGTAGTGTTTAACTGGAGATGTCAAAGCCTTGAAAGTCTGTGAGACAAGCTTGGACAAGTCAGGAGCAGTTCTGTCTGGTTAGAAAGTGGAGATGGGATAGTGAAAGAGTAAAATATAGCGAGAGACAGGCTGAGACCTATTATGGGGAGGCATAAGAAGTAGGCTCAGCTTCTGGGCTTTCTTCTCAAAATTACCAATGCTTCTCACTAAGAGTGAAGTGATCTGAGCAGGACTGAGCCTTTGGGCAGCCACTTAAGTGAGTCTGGAGAGTGAGAGGTAGGAAGGCCAATGAAATAGTGGTTCTGGAAACCCAGGTGAAGATACACTTAGTAAAATTGAGCTAGACTGGGTTGAAAAGATGGATGAGGGTTTCAAATGCCAGACTTAGTGCATAGAAGCTGTTTGTTGTCCAAAGAAGGATTGCCAACGGTTTTGTATCTGCCTACTATAGAAGGCATGAACCAAAATGGCATTGAAGTGTCAACACTTGTGAAGGTAAGATGCTCAGAGCACTAGCTGTATTCCAGTTTGGGGTAAACACCTTTTAAGCCTCTGCTGAGTATCACGAGGGTATTAAAGAATGTATCACAGACCCTGGCCTTGTCAACAAATGCCAATTTTAGTGTTTTCACTGTATCTTCTTTAGTCATGAGGAGTTATATACAAAAGAGATGTGGATTGCAGGTACATGTTTTTAGTCTAAAACAATTGGTTGTGCAGCACTGGTAGAATGAATAACTAGTAGCGTTTCCTTTGAAGACTTTTTTTCCCATTGTGAGTCCGAAAGAGAATATGATGAAACCAAATAGAATGGAAAGATGGGCTTTCCATTCATCTGTAAACTGCTGCAGTCAATATTAATTACCATCATTAACTATAATTAATCAATTAAATCATTAATTGAATCTCTTGATTCATTGGCAACAAAATGCATAATAATGTATATTTGCCAAAATGATTTGCAATCTCAGTTAAAACAGTAATTAAGCAATTAAATATAAAGGAATTCTATTATTTTGCATTGGTTTTTCTTACCAAAGCAGTTAATTACAAAGTAGAATAATTAGTTAGAGATGGATACTAATGAACGTATGAGGGGCAGTGAAAAAGATGGCCAAGGAACAGTATGACAAAGTCATTGCCAAAAGGCAAGGAGTTGATACTAATGTTTAGGTAATCTTTTTCACTACAAAACAAGGATTCTTATAGTGCTTATTTCATGGGAAAAATAGAAAGACTAGCTAACAACAATCATTGAAAAGTACTGTGCAAATGCAATTTTCTATTAAATATTTGGAAAAAACCCCACAAAAATCACTTATTTTATTTAAAAATCAACACTTTGAGCCAAGGAAAGCTATTGGTAGTTGTATTCGTTCGTTTTCTTGCTTCTGTGAAGAAATACCTGAGACTGGGTAATGTATAAATTACAGGGGTTTAATTGACGCACAGTTCGGCATGGCTGGGAGGCTTCAGGAAACTTACAATCTTGGTAGAAGGGGAAGCAAACTCGTCCTTCTTTACACCGTAGCAGGAGAGACAAGTCCCAAGTCAAGCGGGGAAAGCTCCTTGTAAAACCATCGGATCTCAGAACTCACTCACTATGGTGAGAACAGCATGGAGGAACTGCCCCGTGATCTAATCACCTCCCACGAAGTCCCTTCCCCAACACATGAGGATTACAATTCGGATTACAATTCAAGATGAGGTTTGGGTGGGGACACAGAGCCAGACCATATCAGTAGTATTGGAGACATAAAAAGTATCATTTAAATGACTTTTGCCTGCTCCCACTTTATTATTGTAAGCTGTAGCCTAGAAGGGAAGTCATTGCCCTGCATGTGAAGGCTGCCTTATGGCGGTTTTCTCTTTCCCAGGACCCTTGCTGCACAGGGCTCCCCGAACTCATCACAGAAATCCATCATAAACTTGATAAACGCGGCCGGGCGCGGTGGCTCACGCCTGTAATCCCAGCACTTTGGGAGGCCGAGGTGGGCGGATCACCTGAGGTCAGGAGATCGAGACCATCCTGGCTAACATGGTGAAACCCCATCTCTGCTAAAAATACAAAAAATTAGCCGGGCGTGGTGGCGGCGCCTGTAGTCCCAGCTACTCGGGAGGCTGAGGCAGGAGAATGGCGTGAACCCGGGAGGTGGAGCTTGCAGTGAGCCCAGATCACACCACTGCACTCCAGCCTGGGTGACAGAGCAAGACTCCATCTCAAACAAACAAACAAAAAAACTTGATAAACTCTGGAAAAAATATGGAACCTCATTCTGGGGAGGGATTGAAGCCAGCAGGAGCAGGAGGAGGGTGTGCCTTACAAGGAAATCTCACTTCTGGGTAAGAAATCCATGACCTTGCTGGGACAGGCAGGTGTGTCGCAGGTGGAGAGGAGATGGACGCTTTCCAGACACTTTTCTCACCACGTTAGAAAAAAAGAAAGCTTTGAAAGAAACATTTTTTGTAATATAAACATTACAAACTTTTATATATCAAAAGACATCAAAGCCAAATAAATAGAAACAATGGCTTAAATATACCGACTCTGTGTGGTAAACAGAGCCACCTAACGTGTCTTTCAGCATGCCTGTGAGGTGCGGACACTAACTATCTTCAACCTGAACATGAGGAACTGAGGTCCAGAGAAGTAGGGGTCCTGACTGAAGACAGCAGAGCCACTGAGAGGTGGGGCTGAGATGCAGACCCCCACTTTTCCCGAGTTGGGTTTCTGAACCCAGAAGCTTTAACCAGGACACTATTTAAAGTATATACAGAGCTTTCTAAATCGACTAACAAAGATAAACAACACCAACAACAAATTAGCACAGATCTGAATAGCAAATCCAGAGAAGAGCAAATCTAAATGATTCCTAAGCATATGAAAAGATCAAGTTCACCAGCCTCAGGGGAATGCAAATAACATAAAAAGTAAGTATCATTTCACACACATCCCACTGACAAAAGCTAAAATAGAGCAAAGAACCCACTGCTAGGGATGCTGCAGAGTGTGAGCAGGAACATTTCTGGTGAGACATGAAGTGCTACCTCCTTCGGCAACAGCGATTGTGGTTAACAATACCCATGTCTGTGTCTTCAACAGTCTCCCTCCTGGGAACCCATTACACAGACAGGAACACTGAGTCTTGCAGGCACATATGGGCAAAGATATTGTTATGAGGTGGCAAAACCTGCTAAGTATTTAGTTGTCCATTGGTAGGGGAATTGCTGAATGACTGAATTATTCCAGCTGCATCCACCACATGGATTAGTATGCAGTTATTGGAGAGAATGCATTAGAAGCTATATCAAATGGATTAGGAAGATTTAATAGAAAGTACTGTTAAAATAGGAAGAGAAGCATACATAATATATTTTTATTTCTGTTAAACCAATAGTGTGTAAGTTGTATGTGTGTGTGTGACTATGTAAGAATGCCTGGAAAGTGGCACCTTGGGTTTCTTAGGATGGGGTAGGGAAAGGGCTTCCATGAAATGGAAGGAATAGAGCAGGAAACAAACAAACAAACAAGAAGAAAACAGAAAGAAGAAAGAAAAAAGAAACGGAAAAAGACTGCACTTTAAATTAGCATAGTGATATAATCCATTTTATGTAAATTAAACCTGTGAGTCCACAAAGAAAAAAAAATAGAGATACGATAGATCTGTATCTACCCTCTTCTCTATTCACTGACCAAAAGGGATGCCCATAGTAATTGAAGAAAGCAAAGTATGGGTTAATGTCCACAATACAGTCACATTTTGATAAAAACAAAAAACACCCCTCCCCATATACGTGCAGATCAGCTGGTGTGGAGGATGGGCTCCAGGCTGTGGGTTTGGTGATTGCTGGAGGAGGCTAGGACAGGCGGGCAAGGGAGAAAAACAACCTTTTTTTTTTTTTTTTTAAATAATTGTTTTATTCCAATTGTAATATCCAGATACATCATTTTTTTTGTAATTTCAAAAATGATAAATAAAGACATATTTTAAACAAAAAAGAAAGGCCAATACCCACACTTCACACTGATAACCGTTGTGTCTCCCATGAATAAGCTAACCTTTTTTCCTTAATCAAACATTTCTGGGTGGTCTTGGATAATTCTGGATGGACCCCCAGGGCTCCTGTGACCCCACCCCATCGTTTTGACACATTCAAAGGATGCCTTATGCACTAAGGTGCCCGTAGAGCCTTTGAGCCCTGCCCTGCTGGATGCGGCTGGCTGTCCAGATGCTGGAGCAAGACCCAGGAGCTCCAGTGGACTGCGCAGAAAGACTTGCCAGAGAAAAGAGCCAGACAAGAAGAGCTGGCTTGAGGAGATGCTGAGGGCTGAAGTGAAGGTGTGAACAGGCTGGAGTTGGCTTCCTCATGTATTTGTAACCTTCAGCCTCTAAGAACAATTGCACATATAATCTTTCAAGGTCAGAATTAAATCCATATTGAAGAAGAAATTGTGCCTAACTAACAAGGTGCCTTTTCCTTCCTGGATGTTCACGGAGGTAATGAAAGTACCACAGCCCCCTTCTTTTCTGCTTCCTGTGGTGCCCAAGACAACTCAACTGAATTCCTCAGTGACCCCAAGTTGTCCACATGGGCGACCAGAAAGAAGGGCGCTGAGGCAGGGGATACTGAATATAACCTGTTTATTCACATTCATATACATATAGGTGGGTTATTTTCTTTCATATTAAAAAGCCCAGATTTTTTAATACAATATTTTCTTTTCTCTTACCGTAAATAGCTCAGTACATTGCTTAATACATAGAGTACTTTGACCACAAGTGCTGACATGCACACACACACACAGACACACACACACTCCTTGTCTTTAATGCCAATTCTGACTCCAGTCTGTCCCTAAGCTGTGAAAATGAATGTTAAACTAAGGACACCCCACAGACCTAGCCTAATCCTTTCTAAGAAGTGTACAGACTACCTTGGCCAACTGTTAACCTTCGTCCCCAATAGTCCTGGTTTTATTTGAAAACCTCCCAGCACTGCCTGTGTCTCCTGTATTAACAGGCAGTTGATGAGGGAACTGCATCTGCCATGTTAATCAAGTACAGCTGGAAGATGCAGAGGTTCAGAATTACCATTGGGGAGGATAAAAGGGCCTGTGTACGCATAATTGAGTGTTTTATATTTTGTGTATGGGGCTGCCTATGGAAATATCTTTGGGGTTTTATTTTTTACTTTTTCCACTCTAAAGGCCAGTGGGACCTCTGCTTTTGAGATAAAGGAGGAAGCTAACTGCCTTCAACTTTCCTTTGCTCTCCATTGGGGGACTCTGTGATTTGCATTTTAGATGTAAATTCATGTAAATCAGCACTTATTTTCAGATGAAATCCTACCATTGAGAACAATCTGGAGTAATTCTCTAATGCCAGTATGCATTTGATCCCCATATAATTTCTCGGCATATGGATTAAACCTGCAATAAGGGTGGTACAATCATGATTGGGAACGCAAGACAATTGACCCTTATTTTGCCACAAGGACGGGAAAATCTAATTATAACGCCCTTGCCAGCATCTGAGACAAAGCAAGACTGCATGCCAGCTCAGTCAATTAGCTGGCATGTGTATCATCCAGTACCACCCCTTTGTTGGTCAGTTACATTCCCTTTAGCCTTTAGTCCAAAGAAAGCACCCCATCCCTGGCCTGGTTATGGCCAGTCAATGCCTTTGGTTTCAGTGAAATAAGGGAATGCATGAAAATTAACCCAAATTAACCATTCCTCACTGGCAGACCTTACTACCTAGCTGTGTTCCTGTGAATGATGGATGTGTCATGCTAATGATCACGTCTATGGCCTAAGCAGAAGACATAAGGGAAGACGCTGCGATACTCAGGTCACTGAAATAAACAGAAAGGTGACAGGACACAGCAGGTGCAGCCCTCATTGGGCATGAAGAAAACAAAGGGAAGGTAGGGAAGTTCCTGAAGGCCAAAGAGTTCAGGAGGTATCTAAAGGCACCCACTTTCTATACATGAAATATCATTACATGGGTTTAGATAAGCTTCAGAAAAAAAAGCCACTGAGCCTGAAATGAAAGCGCACCCCACTGGAAAAAGCATTGGTCTCTACAGTAAGACATTATTTCAGACTGATTATGAAGTGGCTCCTGACATGCTTTTGTAAAAAAAAAAAATGTGTGAGGAAAAGCATCCTGAATAAGAGGCAGGTGGAAAGAGGAGATGTCCAGGCGAGAATGTCTGCCAGAGGAAGGCCATGGATGGAATGGTTCTTGGGGGTCTTCAGTGCATCCTGAATGAAACAAACTCAGCAACCTCTCAGACGGTTCTGCTGGGGGCAAAGGAAGTTAGAGTAGATGGCATAGTCTCTCTATAATACCAGGAGACAGATTTCCAACAATAGTGAAAAGAAATGAGACTTTTCATTACCCCCTTATGATTCTTGTAAACCTGTTTCAAATGAAACCAAACTACTTTTGATATGTGAATGCCTAATCTTTGCTGATATTTTCCATTTTCCTTCTGTTTTAAAAGATTTGTGGCTTGAAGTTTGTCATCACCATTTACTATTGTTCTGTCTCAGGATTTTGGCTGATTCCCCTGAGTCGTCAACAACTCTGGCTTATTCTTTGGGACCTGACAACCTCCCCAGGCCCAGAGTCAGATGGGAGGGATGAGCAGGTGGAGGTTAAATTAGCAGGAAGAGCCAGCTCATTAGTAGGGAGGGAAGGGGGTCTGCTGGGTCTGCCAGGAAGCAAAGGAGGTAGCATCTCTTTAAATGGAAGGGCAAGGGGAATTAGTGAGGAATTGGTATTATAATGCAGACAGAAAGGTTGTCGTTAGATCTTAATGCTCATTCCCATAATGAGTGGGCAGTAAATAGAAGCGTCCCACTGGAGAGCCCACAAATGGAGTGAAAAGGGCCATTTAAGGAGGAGGTGTCTGTAGAAAACAGTGACTGTGCTTTAGGGCTTGAAAACGGAATTTGAGGAAGAGACAGAATAGGATGAATTATTCTAGTGATGGAAGAGCTATTTTCAAGAATAAAAGGGGTTGCTAGGCTGAGGAGGGTAACCAGCTGTCCCTTCTTTCCAGTGACACTGGAACAAAAGGAAGTGAAGTCAAGGAACAGCAGAAGGGAAGGGGCGTGGAGTGGAGGGTGCAGGGACAGGGTTGGGGGATGAACAGCCCAGCCACGAAACCTGTGAGACCTGGAGGGAGGTCTCAGCCTGACTCTGCCTTAAGAAGCTCCCTGATGAGAGAGGGCGCTGCTTCCATGGTGCTCTCTGGGAACAGGCTGTGGGGACAGGAGGGCAGTCATGACCGGGAGGTCAAACTTGCTAGGCTCTGAGTGTGCACTGCCTCAGAAACAGCTATCACAGACTGAAGGCAATGGTGACTCCACAGGGCTGAAACTGCTTGCAGGGGTCCCCCTTTCCGTTTACATGATCACAGATGAATCTCGCAGCACAGCTGAGGTTTTCACCAGTGTGCCTATCTCCTGCCTTCTCCACTTCTTGGTTCAATTCTCCCTCCTTGTTTCTATCAGTCAAACCCCACAGGCACACACTTCCGAAGTAATTATGTAATAGCAGCTTACAGCAAAACAAAGCAACGACCTTAATGATACTGGCAAAAGATGGAGCCACAGACTCTTCTTCAGAACCTTTTGAAGTCACAAATAGACAATTCTCTACTTTAGAGGTGACGGTTACTGATTACGTTAAGAATAATCTCTTTAATCTTTGGAGAATGGAAGCTGTAAATTCAGTTCGTGCAATGCTGCAAAATGTTCTGCTTCCAACAGGTTGTCAGTAGCGAACGATTCATCCTGGCTCTCCGTGCCTGTCACTTTCTGAAGGTGCTTCTCTTATTTTAGTATTTCCTGTTTGGGAGCAAGGTAATGGAAGATGAAACGTCACTTATGGAAACTTTGCTGAGGATGAGCAGAGAGTAAATACAGCCACAGAATGCCTTTCTCCTTAATCCTCATAGAAATCTTCGTCCATCTCTTCTCTAATTTGATACACAGTCCTGCCTAATATCACCGGCCCCGCTCAGTGATTCATCTTCTCAGCAGTTATCAGGCATGGTCATGCTTGCTTAACAGAGGAGATGGGAACGATCAATAGATTAATCACTAAGCCTTGTGCAATCAGATGATAGAAGCAACATCCTAGCAGGCCAAATGCTTCTTTCAGTTGAAATGATTTTGTTTGTTTTAACAGAAACATTGCAAGGTCTAGGCTGGTGCGGTGTCTGGGGAGGGTGGCTGACTTCTCTTCACTAGTGCAAGAGCAGAAGGCACAATGACCTCTTCCCTCTGCTCAGCGTCTTAGGAATGCTGGGAACCCTCATCAAGTTTTGTCCAGGAAAAATAATCTCACCAATTTTTTAAAAAGACTTCATTCACATATCATAAATCTCACCACTTGAAAGGATATATTTTAGTGCTGTTTAGTATATTCAGAAGGTGTGTGACCATAACCATTGTTTAATTCCCCAACAGTTTTGTCACTTCATCCCCTCTTCCCCAGACCCTGACAACTACCAGTTTACTTTCCTTTTCTATGACTTTACCAATTCTGAACATTTCATGTAAATAGAATCATGGGATCACACAATACGTAATGCTTTTTGACTGACTTCTCTCATGTAGCATGTGTCCAAGGCTCATCCATATTGTAAACTGTACTTGAGCTTATTAACAAATACAGTAAATCTTCACTTACTGTCATCAACGGGTTCTTGGAAACTGTGGCTTTAAGTGAAACAACTTATAATGAAACCAATTTCTTTTCTCCCATCAATATAATGAAATGATGTTGAACCAAATTATGTTATGCAAGGACCTGCTGTAAGTCGTTTGGCTTAAAGTCACAGTTTCCAAGAACTCATTTAAGTCAGAACTTACTGTAATATTCCATTGTATGGACATTCTGCATTTTGTTTATCTATTTCATTAATTGATGGACATTTGTGTTATGTGCAACTGAATAATGTTGTTATGAACATGTGTGTACTAGCTTTTGCTTGAACCCATTTCCGTTCTCTTAGACATATACTCAGGGATTGATTTACTGTGTTCTGTGGTGATTCTGTGTCCACCTTTAGAGGAACTGCCTTGCCCTCCACAGTGGGCGTGCACCGCATAACACTCCTGCCAGCAACTGATAGGGTTCCAATGCTCCATATCCTTGCTAATGCTTGCTATTTTTTCCTTTTCTGATGGTAGTCATTCTCAGTGGGTTTGAAGTGGTATCTCACTGTGGTTTTGATGTTCATTTTCTTCATTACTGAAGATGTTGAGCATCCTTTTGTGTACTTGTTGGCCGTTTGTATATCTTCTTGGAGAAATATCTGAGTCCCTTTGATCTTATTTGAATTGGGCTATTTGTCTTTTTCATTGTTGAATTTTAATTGTTCTTTATATTTTCTGGATAAATGTCCCATACAGCTATATGACTTGTAAATACTTTCTCCTACTTTTTAGACTGTCCTTTTAGTTCCTTGATAGTATCCTTTGATGTTCAAAAGTTTTTAATTTTGATGAAAGCTTGGCCAACATTGATTAAAAAGGCTTAAGTCAGTATTTCTCAGTTTGTTTTTATTATCACTCCCCTAAAGAGAATATTTCAATTTAATTAAATAAGATAAATTAAATATTAAGAAGTAGATTTTTTGGGGGTAGCATTGAGCTTTGAAGGACCACAAACCATTGCAAAATGTGAGACTTTATTTTCCTCCAGGTGTCAATTTTTGCCTCCTTACTTCCATTGAGAATGCTTGGATTGGGTCAAAAGAGTTGCCTTTTACTTAAGCAAGGGGTGAGAGTGTGGACATGATCTGAGCCACCCTTTGTGTGAGTTTAATCTGCTCATGCGCCCAAGAACTTTGTCCAAGCCCTGAGTCATCATCATGTCCTTTCAACCTTTACATATTGGAGGGAAAGGAGCTGATGGTTTTGTTCTTCTCATCCAATATAGACTTAGACCCCTATCTGCTACCAATGCCTCTGATTATTTCTAGCACATTGTTTCATTTACACAATTTACTGCTTAATTATATACTATGGGCATATGTAGCCATGTTTCTATCTGCCTGTCCTCTTTTGCTGATGTTTTCATATAATGTATGTCACCAGCACTGAATAAACTCTTGGAATGTTGATGTAATTCTTACTCCTTCCAATCTGATTTTAAGGTTCTATGCTATACAATGTCTTAAAGACCTTTTTTATATCTTTGCAAGTATGAACTTGGTGTTGTGAACAAGTATGGATTTAATACTTACTGGCAGTCTAAAATTTGTGTTTTTCTTTGCAAAAAGAAATGATGCAGTTGCTTTGTTGGAATAACAGCCCAGTGATTCTATTTTGCTGAGCGTCACTGGTCGTGTGGGTGGCATTCATGCAGTCGGAGTTATCTGTTCTGTTGTATAGCCATCCTGGTCCAGGCAGAGGGGAGTTGATACAGTAGCAGCAAAGGTCCCGGATACCTGGGATGGAGTCCTGGGGACCTAGGCAAGAAACAGGATGGAGAGTGTTCTCCCAAAGCTATTGGAAACCATGCTAGTCTAGAGGCTGGGTAGCTTAGGAAGTGGAAGCAGAGGTCAGGACCAATCAGTTGTATTCAGCATCAGACAGGTGGGTCCCTAGGAGGCTAATGAGGGATGAGGAGCCACAAGGATATGAGGAAATGGCATAATGCAGGTTGAGATCAAATAACCCTATAGGAAGCTGCAGACAACCCAATCCAGTAACTACTTCTATTGGGAGATGGCCCAGTAGGATTTGAAGGTGTAGCCTGTTCCAGATGACAGCCTGGTACAGCATGATGAGAAGTCAGGGGACAGTGAACAGCCCTGGGAGTGCACTCTATCCCTATCCTGAAGACAATGAAGCCAAGCTGGCCTCCAAATCCTGGAGACTAGGGAGCTCGGTGCTAGCTGGGTCCTTTTGGTGTTCTTATTTAGAAAACGTTTTAAGAGATGGGCCAATGGATACTTATTAACTCTAGACTCTATACTGCCTCACAAAATGGGATTTTAAAGTACCCTGTACCTGCAATGAAAAAACTTCGTTTATCATCTGAACTCTCCTGAAATGCCTATGGACAACTCTGTGCACCTTCACCTCTGACACCTGTCCTCATGTCACTTGGTCCAAGGGGCGGTGGGATTGGGAGTTATTTAAGGGGAGGGTTTTCGGGAAGCGACACTTAGGCTGGCTCCTTTTAAGGCCCTCAGAGGTGAAATGCTTTCTCTCTCTCTCTCTCTCCCCCCCTTCTTCCATCCTCATTTTCTCCTCTCTCTCCAGTAACTCCCATTGTCTTCATTACGGAACGTCTACCTTGCTTTTTTCTGTTCTTCTTATGTAGGAGGAGAGTGGGTTGGTAGGAGGGAGATGATGGAGTTGGTCTTTCATGTACTTTGCAGTCCCAGAGCACCAGGAGACTGTGATTTTTCATATTGCTATGAATAAGCCTAGTTAGTGGCCCTAGTAACATGCTGATAAAAAAAGGAATCTGGAATAAGAGATGGCCACATGGCTCTATGAGGGGTCCACCAAAGACAGACATGGGTGGTTTGCCTTCAGTGGAGATGAGGTCTGGTGCATCCATTCTGCTCAGCCAGTGCCAGATGGTGACGGTCCCTGCCAGCTGCATTCCAAGGCCAGGCCAGCCAGGCTGGGGCTGTTCTGATCAATCCAGAACATCCAAACATGCTGGTTTCTTCCCTTGAGACTCTAGAGCAGCTGGCAGGTGATACTAGATTATTAGGAAAGGGCTGGACTTACGCAGCCTGCAATGTGGTTCTCTGTTGCCCAGACTGGAGTGCAATCGTGCCATCTCAACTCATTGCAACCTCTGCCTTCCAGGTTCAAGCGATCCTTCTGCCTTAGCCTCCTGAGTAGCTGGAATTATAGGTGCCTGCCATCATGCCCAGCGAATTTTTGTATTTTTAGTAGAGACAGGGTTTCGCCATGTTGGCCAGGCGGGTCTTGAACTCCTGGCTTCAAGTGGTTCATCCACCTCGACCTTCCAAAGTGTTGGAATTACAAGGGTGAACCGCTGTGCCTAGCCTGAGCATCCTGATTTCTATACTTGGCTGTGTTCGCTGGGTAAGAAACACGTTCAGGTGAACTGATTCACGGCTCCCACAGCACTGAAATGGGGTCTTGCTGGGTGTTGCTAGGTGATCAACTGGGATGCAGCCAAATCAGAACTAATGGCCACAATGAGTGTTCCAGATTGTCTGTGACTTTCTGCTTGTTTATTGTTTCCCAGTCCGGATTGCCCAGATAACGAGGCATGACCAGCTCAGGTGCCTGCTGTTCCAAAGCCTTCTCTACTGCAGAAGTGTTACCTTTCTAGAGAGGATAAAATTAGTAGATTGGTGCAAAAGATATTGCGGATTTTGCCATTACTTTAAACAGCAAAAACCACAATTACATTTGCATCAGCCTAATAGATGTAAGGCGTGGTAAGAGCTTACATTTCACAGCTTCTTCCCTTTCTTCTTCTCTTATTCTCTGTTGTACCAAATGTTTTATTTTCTTACTTTAAAAGTAGACATTATCCTCAAGCATAGAAGGCTGAAAGATTAATGATCACAAGAGCCACTGTAATTCATACTTTCTTGGACTTTGTAGTAATTTCTTTAGCAACGAGAATCTCATTATGGTGTTCTCTGTCTACATTGGGACACCATTGAGCTTTCTTGACTTATTTCTTGAAACCTGCCACTACCTAGGGGAAGATGTGTGTTCATCAATGACGTGTTTATGACAAGATTTAGTAATCCAGAATAAGGGTGCTTTTAAAATGAGACACCTTTAATTTTATCTCTGTATGACAAATGTGATGCTCAGAGGAGTTGATAACAGGTTTACTCTTCATTAAATAATTATTTATCACTTATTATGTGGAAAATACCTTAAATACCATGAGAGCTTTATGGTAGCATGACCTAGTGTCTCTGACTGGAGACAGCTCATCAGATAGTGACCAAGATCAAAACCCACACGGGGAAACTGGAAACCAATAACTGTGAAACCAGACAGTTCTGACAGCAAATGATCACATAGTCTAGCATTTCAGAGGAGGGCAATTTAAGCTTGAGAGACTTGATGCAGACATTGAATTAATTAAGATTATGAAAAAATAAACAATATTTAAGAAATCAGATGTGAGAGAGAACATTCTTGGTGGGGCATGGTGCATGAGAAGAGATGGGGGATAGGAAAAGGCAGGAACAGCAGCCTACTATGACTTGGGTCATCACAGAACACACAGAAGGAATTAGATGCATGTGAGGGTGCTGTCAGACCACTACCTCCCAACAAGGGTTTTAGCTCAAGTCCGACTTACAGTGGGTCCAGAGGGTCCCTGGACTCATCCTGTGGTCATTTCCTCAGTGTCAGAATGCATAATTGGCATCAACATACTTAGCAGTTGGCAGAACCCCCACATTGGCTCCCTGAGTGGGAGGGTGAGGGCTATTATGATAGGAAAGGCCAAATGGAAGTCATTAGAGCTGGCTCTACCTAGAAAAATAGTTAAGTCACAAACAACATCACATCCCTGGAGGGATTGCGGAGATTAGCGCCACCATCAAGGACTTGAAAGACACAGGGGTGGAGATTCCCACCACATCCCCGTTCAACTCTCCCATTTGGCCTGTGCAGAAGACAGATGGATCTTGGAGAATGACAGTGGATTATCATGAGCTTAACCAAGTGGTGACTCCACTTGCAGCTGTTGTACCAGATGCGGTTTCATTGCTTGAGCAAATTAACTCATCTCCTGGGACCTGGTATGCAGCCATTGACTTGGCAAATGCCTTTTTCTCCACTCCTGTCCATGAGGCCCACCAGAAGCAATTTGCCTTTATCTGGCAAGGCCAGCAATATACCTGTACTATCCTTTACTGTCCTACCTCAGGGTCATATCAACTCTCGGGCTTTGTGTCATAATCTTATTTGGAGAGACCTTGATCACTTTTTGCTTCCACAAGATATCACACTGTTCCATTACATTGACGACATTTTGCTGATTGGATCCAGTGAACAAGAAGTAGCAAACACATTAGACTTATTGGTGACATAGTCACATGTCAGAGGATGGGAAATAAATCGGACTGAAATTCGGGAACTTTCTACCTCAGTAAAATTTCTAGGAGTCCAGTGGTGTGGGGACTGTTGAAAGATAATTTGCTGTATTTGGCCCGTCCTACAACCAAGAAAGAGGCACAATGCCTGGTGGGCCTATTTGGATTTTAGAGGCAACACATTCCTCATTTGGGTATGTTAATCCGGCCCATTTATCGAGTGACCTGAAAGGCTGCCAGTTTTGAGTGGGGTCCAGAACAGGAGAAGGCTCTGCGACAGGTCCAGGCTGCTGTGCAAACTGTTCTGCCACTTGGGCCATATGACCCAGGAGACCCAGTGGTGCTTGAGGTGTCAGTGGCAGACAGGGGTGCTGTTTGGAGCCTTTGGCAGGCTCCCATAGTTGAATCACAGTAAGTAAGTTACATGAGGAAGTGGCTCAAATGCCCATGGTCTCCACTCCTGCCACCCTGCCTTCTCTCCACCAGCCTGTACCAATGGCCTCATGGGGAGTTCCCTATGATGAGTTGACAGGAAGAGAAGACTAGGGCCTTGTTCACAGATGGTTCTGCACGATATGCAGGCACCACTCGCAAGTGGACAGTTGCAGCCCTACAGCCCCTTTCCAGGACATCTCTGAAGGACAGCGGTGAAGGGACATCTTCCAAATGAACAGAACTTCGAGTAGTGCACCTGATTGTGCACTTTGCATGGAAGGAGACATGGCCAGATGTGCGATTATATACTGATTAATAGGTTGTAGCCAGTGGTTCAGCTGGATGGTCAGGGAATTGGAAGAAGCATGGTCAGGGAATTGGAAGCAGCATGGAAAATTGGTGACAAAGAAATTTGGGGGAGAGGTATGTCGATGGACTTATTTGAGTTGTCAAAATCTATGAAGATATTTGTATCCCATGTGAGTGTTCACCCATGGGTGACCTTAGCAGAGGAGGATTTTAATAATCAAGTGGATAGGATGACCTGTTCTGTGACATCACTCAGCTCTTTCCCCAGTCACCCCTGTCATTGCCCAATGTGCTCATGAACAAAGTGGTCATGGTGGCAGGTTTCAGGTTGTGCATGGGCTCAGCAATGTGGACTTCCACTCACCAAGGCTGACCTGGCTACAGCCACTTCTGAGTGCCCAATTTGCCATCAGCAGAGAACAACATTGAGCCCTTGATATGGCAGCATTCCTTGGGGTGATCAGCCAGCTACCTCGTGGCAGTTTGATTATATTGGACCTCTCCCATCATGGAAAGAGCAGAGGTTTGTCCTCACTGGAATAGACACTTACTCCAGATACGGGTTTGCCTACCCTGCACACAATGCTTCTGCCAAGACTACCATCCGTGTACTCACGGAATGCCTTATCCATAATCACATTATTCCACACAGCATTGCCTCTGACCAAGGCATTCACTTTATGGCTAAAGAAGTGCGGCAGTGGGCTCATGCTCATGGAATTCACTGGTCTTACCATGTTCTCCATCATCCTGAAGCAGCTAGATATGATAGAATGGTGGTGTTGCCTTTGAAGTTACAATTACAACAATTACAACACCAACTAGATGACAATACTTTGCAAAGTTCTGCAGAAGGTCGTGTATGCTCTGAATCAGCATCCAAAATATGGTACTGTTTCTCCCATAGCCAGGATTCACGGGTCCAGGAATCAAGGGGTGGAAGTGAAAGTAGCACCACTCATCATCACCCCTAGTGATCCGCTATCAAAATTTTTGCTTCCTGTTCCCACAGCATTGTGTTCTGTGGGCCTAGAAGTCTTAGTGCCAGAAGGAGGAATGTTGCCACCAGGAGATACAGCAATGATTCCATTAAATTGGAAGTTAAGATTGCCATCTGGACACTTTGGGTTCCTCTTACCTTTAAGTCAACAGGCTAAGAAGAGAGTTGGTGTTGGCTGAGGTGATTGACCTAGATTATCAAGATGAAATCAGTCTATTGCTGCACAATGGAGGTAAGGAAGAGTATGCATGGAATAAAGGAGATCCATTAGGGTATCTCTTCGTATTACCATGCCCTGTGATTAAGGTCAATGGGAAACTACAGCAGCCCAATCCAGGAAGCATTATAAATGGTCCAGAACCCTCACAAATGAAAGTTTGGGTCACTCCCCCAGGAAAAACAAAAAGCAAAACAAACGTGACCTGCTGAGGTGCTTGCTGAAGGCAAAGGGAATACAGAATGGGTAGTAGAAGAAGGTAGTCATCAATGCCAGCTACAACCACATGACCAGCTGCAGAAACGAAGACTGTAACTGTCATGAATATTTCCTACTTCTTTTGTTAAAAACATGCTTGTGCGTGTATACACTTGTACTAAGAAAATACCTTTATTTTATTTGCTTTCTCCTTTATCATGTTATATAAGATTTATTGACTTCATATCAACATGTAAGTATTGTTAACTTCATGTAATAGTATTTGGGTTGGGACTCAATGTGTTTTCGGTTGTAAGAAGGATAGTTGTATTATGTTAGGCATAATTATGACCTTATTATTGTCTTTATTTGGATATCATGTATGATATAAAAACTACATTATGCTATTTTCTTGCTATTAAGTATATGTTAGGTGTAATTATGACCTTATTATTGTCTTTACTTGAAGATTATGTATGCTCTCAGGAGATATATATGGGTTCAAGTTTACAAGGGGTGGACTTTTAATACTGAGTGTCAACTTGATTGGATTGAAGGATGCAAAGTATTAATCCTGGGTGTGTCTGTGAGGGTGTTGCCAAAGGAGATTAACATTTGAGTCAGCGGCCTGGGGAAGGCAGACCCACCCTTAGACTGGGTGGGCACCATCTAATCCACTGCCAGTGAATATAAAGCAGGCCGAAAAACATCAAAAAGTGAGACTGGTCAAGCCTCCCAGCCTACATATCTTTCTAGCGTGCTGGATTCGGCCTGACCTCAAATATTGAATTCCAAGCTCTTCTGCTTTGAGACTCGGACTGGCTCTTTGCTCCTTGAGCTTGCAGACAGCCTAATGTGAGACCTTGTTATCATGCAAGTAAATGCTTAATGAACTGCCTTTTATAGATAATATATATATATCTCCTTTATCATGTTACATAAGATTTATTGACCTCATATCAGCATTTAAGTATTGTTAACTTCATATAATAATATCTGACTTGAAAATTGGTGTATTTTCGGTTGTAAGAAGGATAGTTGTATTATCTTAGGTGTAATTATGACCTTATTATTGTCTTTATTTGGATATCATGTATGATATAAAAACTATATTATGCTATTTTGTTGCTATTAAGTATTATGTTAGGTGTAATTATGACCTTATTGTCTTTATTTGAAGATTATGTATGCTCTCAGGAAATGTGTGTAGGTTCAAGTTTACAAAGGGTGGTCTTTTAATACTGAGTGTCCGCTTGATTGGATTTAATACTGAGTGTCAACTTGATTGGAGATATATATGTATTCTATGAGTTTTGTCCCTCTAGGGAACCTGGACCTATACGCCACATATAGGTGAGATCATGCAGTGCCTGTCTTTCTGTACCTGGCTTACTTCACTCAGCATAATGTCCTTCAAATTCATCCACGTTGTCACAAGTGACAGAATTTTCTTCTTTTTAAAGGCTGAACAGTATTCCACTGTGCATGTATAACACATTTTCTTTCTCCATTCATCTGCTGGTAGATGCTTAGCTTGTCTGCATACCTTGGCTACAGTGAATCATGCTGCAATAAACATGGGGTGCAGATGTCTCTGATATATTGATGTCATTTCATTTGGATATATACCCAGTAGTGGAATTGTTGAATCATACAATAGTTCTGTTTTTAATTTTTCAGTTTAATTTTTAAACTGTTTTCCATAGTGTCTGTATTAATTCACAATCCTACTAAGGGTTCTCTTATCCACATCCTCACCAACACTTTTTTTTTTTTGTATAATAGCCATCCTAACAAGTGTTAGGTGATGTCTAATTTTCATTTCAGTTTGCATTTCCCTAATGTTGAGCATATTTTTATGTATCTGCTCATCATTTGTACATTTGTATGTTTACTTTGGGGAAATATCTATTCAGGTCTTTCGTGCGTTTTTAAATTGGGTTATTTTCTTGCTATTAAGTTGCTTGAGTTTCTTACATATTTTATATATTAACCCTGTATCAGAGGTATAGTTTACAAATATTTTTCTTTCAGTCCACGGGTTTTCTCTTAATTCTGTTGTTTCCTTTGCTGTTCAGAAGCATTTTAGTTTGATGCAATTTTGTTTGTCTATTTTTGCTTTTGTTTCTTGTGCTTTGGGAGTTATATCCAAGATATCATTGCCCAGAGCAATGCCATGGAATTTTTTTTCTTGTGTTTTCTTCTAAGAAGAACATAAGGGAAATATTAGAAAAAACATTAGAAAAAAATGAAAACTTAGAAGAAGATAGTTTTACCATTTCAGGTCTTACGTTAAAGTCTTTAATACATTTTGAGTTCCTGTTTTCATATGGTGTGAGATAAGGGTCTAACTTCATTCTTCTGCATGTGAATATCCAGTTTTCACAACATTATTTATGAAAAGACTGTCCTTCACCCACAATGTATTTTTTGCACCATTGTAGAAAATCAATTGACCATAGATGTGTAAGTTTATTCTGGCCCCTCTATTCTGTTCCATCATTTACTGTATCTGTCTTTATGTCAATATCATATTGTTTTGATTATAGCTTTCTAATATGTTTTGAAATCAGGCAGTGTGAAGATGCTGCCAAAAAACTGCTGAGATTGGTAAGCAAATTCAGTAAATTTGCAGGTTACAAAATTGACATACAAAACAATCAGTGGTGTTTCTATACATCATCAGCAAACTATCCAAAAAGGAAATTAAGAAAACAATCCTATTTATAATAGGAGTACATTTGATTCAGAAAGTGAAAGACCTTGATATGGTTTGGCTCTGTGTCTCCCCTCAAATCAAAGTCCATTGCACTCCCCTGCCACCACCACCAGAGCAGGTGCTGGTATCTATGGCTGAGAGACCTGCAGATGGTTCACATTACAGGACTTTGTGCAGACAACCCCCAGTATCAGCGCAGAGCCTGGTAGACCTGCTGGGTGGCTAGATCCAGAAGAGAGATAAGAGTCTTTACAGCTCGGCTCCCAGGAAGCCACATCCCTAGGAAGAAAGGGAGAGTACTACACCAAGGGAACACCCCGTGGGACAAAATAATTTGAACAGCAGCCTTGTGCCCTAGACCTTCGTTGCGACATAGCTTACCCAGATAAGAAAAAACCATTCTGGTAATATGACAAAACAAGGTCCTTTAACATCCCCCCAAAATCACACTAGCTCACCAGCAATGAATCCAAACCAAGATGAAATCCCTGATTTACCTAAAAAAGAATTCAGAAGGTCAGTTATTAAGCTAATCAAGGAGGCACCAGAGAAAGGTGAAATCCAATTTAAGGAAATAAAAAAATACAGGAAATGAGTGAGGAAATCTTCAGTGAAATAGATAGCATAAATAAGAAACAATCAAAACTTTGGGAAATAATGGACACACTTGGAGAAATGCAAAATGCTCTGGAAAGCCTAGCAATAGAATCAAATAAATAACCAGAAGGAAGAACTTCGGAGCTAGAAGACAAGGTTTTTTAATTAACCCAATCCAACAAAGACAAAGAAAAAAGAATAAGAAAAAATAAACAAAATCACCATGAGCTGCAATAATCCCCACGAGTCAGGGGTGGGACCGGGTGGAGGAAACTGGATCATGGTGGTGGTACCCCTATGCTGTTCTTGTGATAATGAGTGAGTCTCACAAGATCTGATGGTTTTATAAGCGTCTGGCATTTCCCCTGCTTGCACTTATTCCATCCTGCTGCCCTGTGAATGAGGCGCCTGCTTCTCCTTTGTCTTCTGCCATGATTGTAAGTTTCCTGAGGACTCCCAGCAATACAGAATTGTGAGTCAATTAAACTTCTTTCCCTCATAAATTACTCAGTATTGGGCAGTTCTTTATAGCAGCGTGAGAATGTACTAATACTACCCTGTATACCAAAAAATATAAGACATTCCTAAAATAAATTGAAGAAGATAAAAAGAAATAAATGGGAAGATATCTCTTGTTCTTGGATTGGAACAAGTAATATGGCTAAAAGGTCCACACTACCCAAAGATATCAACAGATTGAGTGCAAGCTCTATCAAAAATTCCAATGTCATTATTCACAAAAATAGACAAAAATGATCTTTTTGTCTAGGAACAAATCTAAAATCTAGGAAAAAAGCTAGAGTCATCACACTACCGAATTTTGAAAATTGAAATCTTCACAAAGTTGAGTCTGCAAACCTATGGTTTCTGTTTGTTTGGCTCTTCTTTTAATATCTCTTAATAATGTTGTATAATTTTTCCTATAAAGCCTTGCATACATTGTTTTAGGCTTTTATTCCCCTTTGGATTTATTTTTTTCTATTGTAGTTGGTATTTTTATTTCTGTTTTGTAAACTTTGATTGTTGACATGTTGAAATGAAATTGATGTTTATATGTTGAGTTTTGGTAAGCTTTCAATTTTGCTAAATTTTTAAATTATTTATGAATTCTTTTTTATGTAATGAATTATTTGTGAAGTCTTTTTTATGTAAAGAATTCATATCATCTAGTTGTTATAAATATTTTCTTTTTTTTTGTTATTTTTACCTTATTATGCTGATTGGGTTCTCCAGTACAATGTTGAAAGGAATTTGTGATATAAAGCATCTTTGTTTTGTTCTTGATCTCAAAACAAAACAAAAAAATGAACTTTTTAACTATTAAATAAAATGTTTGCTATGGATTTTTGTAGATGTCTTTTATTCAACTAAGACATATCTCTTCTATTTCCAGTTTCTTAGGCATTTTTTTTTTGTGGAAAACTTGATCAAATGCTGTTTCTGGATCTATAACGTTCCACATTTGGTCTGTTAATACTCTGGATTACACTGAATGAGTTTTCACTGTTAAACTAACCTTGTATCATAAAGCCAGGCCTAATTTATTCAGAATGTTTTATGCTTTTTAGCTCTTCACTACGAAAACATTCTTGTCATATTTAATGCAGTTGCTGATGTATTTGGATTTAAATATACCATCTTAGTTTGTGATTTGTGGTTTTCCAACTCATTCTATAAATTTTTCATCTCTTTCGTGACTTCCTTTAAATTAATAGAGTATCTTTTTAAAGTCATTTTTCCTCTCCATAAGTTTGAGAGTTATATACTTTGTTTCTATTATTTTAAGTCCTATCCTATTGATTTCAACATGCCTACTTAACTTACCACTTCTAAACTAATTTAATACTTGTATTCTGTTTTCAAACAATGGAAGGAACATATAACACTTGAATTCATTCTTACTCTCTCCTGCCTTGTTTACTATTACTGATATTAAAAAAAAATTATACTTTAATCTTCAAAAGACATTTTCAGTTTTATATCATAAATGTTATTTGCATTATGCTATATTCCACTTTCTTTGGTTTTAATTTCTTCTTACATTTTAAACTCTCTATGTGAGATAATTTTCTTTCTGTTTGACCTACATTCTTAAGAACTTTTTTAGTATGCTGTTGAAAGCACTCTCACTTTTTTTTCTGAGTGAAGAATGTTTAGCAATTATTCTTGCAAGATATTTTCAAGGGGGATGTAAAATTTTATTCCCCCTTCACATTGAAGATGCCATTTCCATGTGTTATGTTTTAAATGGTTGTTATTGGGAAGTCAACTATTATTTTCATTCCTTCGAAGCACTCTCTCTGTCTCTGTCTCCCTGTTTCTGTCTCTGTCTGCACACACTGTGTTTGTGTATTACATATATGCATTATATATATGTATTACATTAAATATATACATATACATATATATGTATATTTCTGGCTGCTTTTAGAACTTTATCTCCCTTTGAGTCTTATAAATTTTATTATGATCTGTTTTAATGTGGATTTATTTTTATTTCTCCTGTTTGAAATTGGTTGTACTTTGAACCTGAATAGTTAGGTAAATTATGACAAAACAGCTTGTGAGATGAGGGAGAGTTGAGGAATATGATATCACAATAAAAGAAACAACCAGATTTGGAAGGTATCTGCTGGAGAGGTAGAAATTGAAACCGTCAGGGCCAGGTGCTTAGAAAATGAGCAACATGGAGCAGATGCAATTTCAGAGTTGGTGATGGTCACACCTGAAGGAAACTCAGAGGCTGTGTGAAACGTAAATTACCTTTCTTTTTAACATCTCACTGAATTCCTATTACAAAGTTATAAAAGGGAGAACCCAGTAACAAGAGATTTCTAAGTTTAATTCTTGAAGTCTATCACCATGGTGAAAACTCTGAAGTATAAGCTTCAACCTTAGGGTCACAATTGCAATTTAAATTTTTTCTGACGTTAAAAAGAATGTTGAATTTTCAGCTGTGTCATAAAATTTGAGTATATGTGTTGAAAATAGGTAGGAAAATGAGAGGGTCAAGCAAATGAAATCTGTTATCTTCACAGAATGCAACATATATAAAATATAGACACCTTAAAACTCTTACAATCGTGAAATTTTTGAATATTTCTTTTTAAGAATACAGGTAATAAAAAGTAGATTTTATTCCTGTAGCTTAATGCCCTGATTAATTAATTATTCTTGAAGATAGCCTGGTGAGTGGAGTGGAGTGCCCATTGATTTCTAGGACTCATACAAGGCAGTGCAAGTGCATTCATGGGGAGCAGTTCTAATTCATCAGTCTGTTCTGACTACTTTGTTGAAACTCATCCATATTTGGCTTTCCAGGAGGTAGGCATTGTCACCCGGGTCCCCTTGGTTGGCACTCTGGGGATTGGCTGTGGCTGTGGTTTGAATATATCGGGTCCAAAATTCAGGTGTTGCCAATGTGATGATATTAAGTGGTGAGGCCTTTATAAGGCAATTCGGCCATAAGGGCTCTTCCCTCATGAATGGGATTAGTTGCCCTTCTGAAAGGGCTGAAGGGTCCAGGTGCAGTGGCTCACTCCTGTAATCTCAGCACTTTGGAAGGCTGAGGTGGGCGGATCACTTGAGGTCAGGAGTTCGAGACCAGCCTGGCCAACATGGTGAAACCTAGTCTCTACCAAAAATACAAAAATTAGCTGAGCATGGTGGTGTGTGCCTGTAATCCCAGCTACTTGGGAGGCTGAGGTAGGAGAATCACTTGGACCTTGGAGGCAGAGGTTGCAGTGAGGTGAACTCACACCACTGCACTTCAGCTTGGGCAACAGAGCAAGACTCTGTCTCAAAAAATAAAATTAAAAAAAAGCGCTGGAGGAGTGAGTACATCCCTTTGGCCCTCCTACCTTCCACTATGCTCCTCACCTCTGGCGGCTGCATCAAGAAGGCCCTCACCAGACACCAGCTACCAGCACCTCAATTGTGCAGCCTCTAGAACCATTATAAATAAATTTCTGTTCTTTATATATTATCTAGTCTCAAGTATCTTGTTGTATCAGCCCAAACAGATGGAGACAACTGTTTCTATTTATTCTAGAAGGAACAAGAGAGACCTTGAGCTTTCATGGCCCATCAGGTTTCTTACTGTAAACTACTTAATCTCTTTATTCTCTTCTATTCCCCAGGGCACTAAGAGGAAAACACACAGACAGCATTAGCTCTCAGATAGTCAAAGGTTCTCAACTCTTTTCCATTTCTGAGGAGCAGATATGTGACTCTTTACACCCCATAAACCCAAAGCCAACCTCAGCAATCAGCCTTGAGCATCCGTTCTTCCCTTCCTCCTTGATCCTCCTTGGGTCAACCTCTTTCTCCTGAAACCACACCTGCTATTAGATGATGTCAATCCCAGACCGCTGACGTTGCCTGACAAAAAGGTTCTGTATAAACCCAAGCCCACCAGCAGTTGCACTGTAAGCCTCCCTTTGTAAGTCTTTGTAAGAAGGATTTCTGCTATGTCAGCCTCCCTCACAGCTTCCATTGATGAAAAGTTACCTGTGTGTGTATGCATGCATGCACCTGTGTATGTGTTTGTCTGTTTGGTTGTTTTGCAGTCAGACAGCTGATCCACATGAGATCAGACTCATATTCTCACTTGACCCTCTAATAGAATAACAGACATACCAGCCTGGGATTAGGTACTCAGAATCCACCCCTGGAAAATAATGATGGCAGCTCTGCCTGGAACTCACAGATGGTTCAAAGGATTTAATGCAACGTGGCAGAAAAGCCTTGGACCATCCTTAGTCCTCACTTTGCTACGATTGGTTGGATGATCCTGGACACAGTTGTTTTACCATGTGCAAATTAGGATAATTCTCACCTTTTAGGATTGCTGTGAGGGCTAAATGAGATAATCCCTTGCCTGTCCCATGGTAACTGTTCAATCTGAGGGAGATGTCCTGGCTGGTTAGAAGATGAAGATGACTGGCACAGATGGTCTCTAAACCCTTACATCTGGTCACTCTAACACTGCTGAGTCAGGGTTCAGGGGTGTATATTTGCCAATGAACTTATCTGAATTTTTATATCAAACTTTCTTTTGATATCTAAACGGAATCTCAGAAGATGATGATATGGTAGCCAAGCTGTCTAAAGGCTTCTCCCTGTCTGTCTCAGACCCTGCTTGCCCGGGAACCTGTGTAACCAGCACCAGTGAGCTGAGATGAGGAAGCTGTTTGTTAAACACCCACTATGTGTTAGACTTCTTCTTCATACAGGCTCATTTAATTGCTATGAAACCCCTCCAAGGTTGGCATTATCAAATTCTCTTTTGCAGCAAGGTCTCAAGGGTAGAAAGAGATGAAGCAAGAGTTTGAGCCCTGTACTGCCTAAATCCAAAGCCTCTACTCTCTCTTCTCAACTGTCCTCTGAATATCAAGCCAGGGGTCCAGAAGAGAGGAAGGATGGAGCAGTGAGCACCCTGGGGAGGTGGAGGCTGATGGAGTTAGGGGTGCAGAGCCCTCTAAAATGGCCTGATGGTAGCACATGCATTGTTGATGATCGGGGTTTTTCTGTCTTGGGTTGGAAACAAGCAGGCAAGAGTTTGAGCCCAGCCTGTTCAATATAGTGAGACTCTGTCTGTTCAGTAAATAAATAAATACGCTGGGCATGGTGTCTGACATCTGTAATCTGAGCACTTAGGGAGGCCAAGGCAGGCTGATCACCTGAGGTCAGGAGTTTGAGACCAGCCTAGCCAACACAGTGAAACCCCATCTCTACTAAAAATACAAAAAATTAGCCAGGCTTGGTGGTGTGCACCTGTAGTACCAGCTACTCAGGACGCTGAGGTGGGAGAATTGCTTGAACCCGGGAGGCAGAGGTTGTAGTGAACTGAGATCATGCCAGCCTGGGTAACAGAGTGAGACTCCATCTCAAAAAAAAAAATTAAGACAGGAGTGGTGGGGTGCAACTGTGGTCCCAGCCACTTCGGAAGCTGAGGTGGGAGGATTGCTTGAGCCCAGGGTTTCAAGGCTGTAGGGAACCATGATTGCACCACTGCACTCCAGCCTGTCTCAAACAACAACAACAAAAACAACAACAATAAGCAGTAATGGGACATTCTGCAGAAAGTCAGGTCCAATAGTTCACCACATGTAGAGGGCAGGAAATTAAACAAAGGGTAACCCTCCCTGTCTATCTCAGTTAATGCCTCTGTTAAGGACTGCATGTTGTGCGACCCCAAACACATATGTTGAAGCCTTAATCCCCATTGTGCTGGCATTAGAAGGCAGGGCCTTTGGGAGGTGATTAGGTAATACAGGCAGTGCCCCTAATGAATGGGATCTGTGCTCTTATGAAAGAGGACCAGGAAGACGCCCTGCCCCTCACTATGTGAAGACACAATGAAAAGGCAGAAAAATGGGTCTTCACGGACACTGAACCTGCTTTGATCTAGAACTTCCAGCTTTCAGGGCTCTGAGATATAAATTTCTGTTGTTTGCAGGACACATAATTTATGGTATTTTGCCATAGCATCCTGAATAACTAAGAGAACCTCTTACCTCTTTCTTTATGCAAAGGTTGTGATTGTTTCTTCCTCATGGTTGGACAAACAAGTTAGTGAAGACTAGGGTCCCAGATAGACTGTTATGATCTTACAAATTCAGAAAAGAAGAATTAAGTGTCTCTAATGCTTGAAAGGTGTATAAAACAATAAAAAAGTGGGCCAGTGACACACATTTCCTGCTTTATGATTGTCTGGTAAAGAAAGAGTAAATTATTCTGGGGTTTCTTTAAATTCATGCTTCTATAGAGCATAAAGACGGTGTGGCTACTAGGTCATTTATTACTAAATGGAGAGCCTCAGAGACAGAACAGATGCGTAAGCAAAATACGATTTGATTTACAAACATTCAGCTTACATATTTCAAGAAAATATCTGTTAACAGAGCCAAGGTGTGGCTGCCCCAGAAAGATGTGTATGTTGCTGACGTTAAGAAACTCCACTGTTGGAATGCTGGTGTTCTCTCATTCTTTACCAGATGACTCGCTTAGTTGGCTTCCTATCATAGGAAGATTTCATCTGCTTCTAGATTATTAACTTAATTTCACATGCTACAATCTTAAATCCAATTTATTCTGCTCTTTATTTAATTGGAAGAAGCTAACTGAATTTACTAGGCTTCTGTACTACATGTTTCTATTACTGTGAGGTCAGCCGCGGTCTGGCTGCCCTGGCTCTATTTGGACATTTTGGCCAATCCCTGACATTGAATATGGTCTGCATATGGGAGCACAGTACACTCTTTACTCATGGCACACAGCTGGCTAATTACACCCGTCATGAAGAAGATGGTCTGCTTTTAGTGCTTAGGATAAATTGCTATTCTTCCAGTATTGGCTTTTGGATTATGATGATTTTAGGAATAAAAATAGAACATATTCATCTATTCTTAAATATCCACTTTACAGGAAGGTAAATCCAATGATCAGGAGGTGAGTTTAGAGTTGCACAGATTTAGTTTGAAATCCTGGCCTTGCCACCTGCTACGTGCTGGGATTTTCTAGCTCAGTGAGTTGTTTGTTAAGCTGTTGTTGTGTGGCTCAAAGCTCACCCCTCTGGACTCTTGTGGGCTGAGGCCGGGACTCTGCAGACCACATTCCTGCTTTGCCAGTTGCTCCCTATGAGGCTCTGCCAAAGCACTAGAGGGAGGCCTCAGGCCGGGGGCAGTGAGGGAATGAACTCTCCCGTTTGGCCATCTAAGCAACACCCCTCCCCATGCAGAGCCTGTTAGTTTCAGCTTCTGGTTTGTATTCACACTCCCCAAACTGGTGAATCCCTCACGATATCAGCATCAGCAGGACAGCACCTCACTTCTGAGATTTAAGCATCAACATCATGAGCCCTCACCTCTAAAGCTCCAGTGCTCCCAGCACCAGTGGCTCCAAACTCTTCATGCGCTCGTCCAATTTCCTAAACTCGAATAATCTCAGCCTTTTCATTTGGTTTGCCAGTCCCAGGGAAGGAAGTTGTTTCCTGCACGTTCGACCTTTGCGTTATTGTTTTCTTGTAACTTTTCAATGCTCTTATGGCTCTTTACTCATTTTTCTGTATTAAATTCTCTCCATTAAAATAATTGGTGTGATTTCTGTTTTCCTAAGTGGGCCCTGGCTGATACTGTTGATTTCTTTATATAAAAATAGCATTAAGAATACCTACTTATACAGGCTGAATTGTGTTCCCTCAAACCCCATTCATATGCTGCGGTCTTAATCCCTGGTACCTAGGAATATGATCTTGTTTGGAAACAGAGTCATTCCAGGCGTAACGTGTTAAGAGGAGGTCATTCTGGATTAGAGTAGGCAGTTGATCCAGTGACTGGTGTCCTTAAGAGACACAGACACAGGTGTGGAGAATGTTCTGTGGTAACAGAGGCAGAGGAGGGAATGAGGCATCTACAAACCAAGGAATGCCAAGAATTGCCAGCGACACCAGAAGGGAGGAGAGAGATAAGGAACAGGTTCTCCCTCAGAACCCTCAGAAAGAGTTACTTCTGCCCACACCTTGATTTCAGATTTCTGGCCTCTAGAGCTGTGAGAGAATACATATCTATTGTTTTAAACCACCCAGTTCATGGGTGGTTTTTGTTAACAATTCTGGTAATATACTCATTGAATGGTTATATAGAGTAAATGACTGGAGTGTACCCTGTTTGGGACCTGACACATGTAAATTCTCAATAAAAGAGACCTCTTCTCATCATTATTACGTTTACAATTATTGGTAGTTCTTGTAGTCTGTGCTTGGCCTGCCCTTGGTTTTTTATTCAGCTGCCAACAAGTCTCGTGTCCTGAGCACGCTCTGAGGGTCATGGGGTTTGTAAACAGAGGTGCCCCTGTTAAAGGTCTATGCCAGCTCCCAAACTCCTGGTGGGATCTGCTGAGACTGCGGTGAGAATGCATAATTCTATCATCTTCTTCCTCCGCACAGTCCTGCTTCCCTTACCCCTCACAGGTGTTATCCTCAAACCATGCAGGCACACATCTTTCTCTAAGTCTGATCCCCTGGTGAACTTGATCTGTGATACCTTAAAGTAAATACAAAGCCTTGCATTTGAATTTTAACAAAGTACAATTTGCACATGTATAGGGCCAGGGTTGAAACAATGGATTCTGTAGACAACTTGCGATTTTAAATAATTGTTAGTTCATCTAATAGCTCAACAGTGTTCATCAATATGAACGAATTGATCCAAGTAGGCAGGCTTTGTCTACTTGGCACCTATTTCAGAACACGTATACATTCTATTAAAGAAACATGGTAAATTCTCAGGTTGTAGTTCTTGGCTGATTTAAATGTTACCTGCCCAGTCATAACCCTGGCTGGGGTGGTCTCAGATGGAATTCAGTGTCCATCAGTTTAAGACTGTGCAGCTCATGGGCCCTCTGATGCAACTGGGCTAAATGTTGCTTGTAGAAGATTGTATTAGGACACATGTAATCCTCTGTCGATACTAGAAGAAAATAGATTCTAAATGATAAATAATTAAAACATCTGTGACTGTGTTCTTCCATTTGTTCTATTTTAAAGATGCCTTTACAATCATGTGTAATTTGAAAAAAGATGTGAATGGTTTGGAGTTCCAGACTTCTTCCTTAGTAGACTGATTGTTCTCTCCTGCACACCTCTGTGCTCATTTGCATGGTAATTCACAGGTATAATACTCGCACCGGCAGTAACAAGTCAATACAGCAATTACTACATTTCAGGAAGAAATGTGGGGTGTTCACTGTTTACCATACAGATGGGCTATTGAACCAAATCCGTGAAGAGGTTCTAATTATCTTAGACTGGAAAATGAAGGGAGTCTCGAACATTCTTGCATTTAACCTTGCTTTCTCTCACTTCTTTTACAATGGAAAGTTAGAAACGAGTAAACATTTGGAACGCAGGGTAGTAGCTCCTGAACATTTTCAGTAAAACTTCTTCTGTGATCTCATTTTGGGGGGAGTTCATATAAGATGATTGTATTTTTTTTTTTTTTTTTTTTTCGAGACAGGTTCGGTCTTGTTGTTCAGGTTGGAATGCAGCAGCGTGATCTCGGCTCACTGCAACCACTACCTCCCAAGTTCAAGTGATTCTCCTGCCTCAGCCTCCCGAGTAGCTGGGATTACAGGTGTCTGCCACCACGCCCAGCTAATTTTTTTTTTTTATTTTCAGTAAAGACAGGGTTTCTCCATGTTGGCCAGGCTGGTCTTGAACTCCTGATCTCAGGTGATCCCCTGCTTCAGCCTCCCAAAGTGCTGGGATTACAGGCGCAAGCCCAGCCAAGATGGTTATACTTTTAATAAACACCAGTTGAGGAAGTATGATAACAGATGTGAATCCTGTGACACTTTGAAATGGTTTTATATCATTGTAGCATCTACATTTTTGAAAAACAGAATATAGACGAGTTAGAGAAAGTATGTGTATGTAGATTCATCTATGCTATTTTTATTTTTATTTTTATTTTTATTTTTATTTTTTTAAAAGCATAGTTGGTGCAGGAACTCCTGCACTGCTGCAGGATCCTGACACCCACGGTTGGCAAGGGAAACTTCCAGACTGGTCCTGTAGCCTGTTTTGTCCTGGCTCTCCTATTAATTGGCTGTGTGACCTTGGAGAACTCAACCTTTTGGTTGTTTCTGTAGAATAGAGTGTGGGTTTTAGAAATGCAGCTCATTTCAGTGTCACCTTCCGTGAGTCTTTTCTGAATTTAGGGCCGTGGTATTTTGTATGCAGCAATTTTCAAACTCCAAGACACAGTTTCTACCTGCTTTGTGAATACACTGCTGACCCCTTCATGTTTTTGCCCCCGAATAGCTAATGAACATCAGCAGGGATCAGAAGCTCCTGTGAACATTAAATTAACAGAAGAAGTTGCTGTCCGTGCGGCAGTAATGGCCAGTGCCCCGGTCCCCAGGAGGTCCTCTCAGCCTGCAGTTCCTAGGCTTGACTAGTGGTTGTTGATGGGGCCATTAATCACACGTCCTGTGCCTGCTCATTTCAGACCTCCTCCAGGAGCCGACTGATTTGTGCCCTTTTTCTCTGATTTTCTCTCCGTTTCATGTATGCATTTAACCATCAATATGAATTCTCTTGCTCCTTGTTCCACTCCAAGTGAAAGAGCAGGGCCAGGTGGTTCTCTTCTCCTTTGTCTCTTGCTTGAAGGCAGAGCTCCTTTACTAGGACCTAGCAATGGCAGAAGGTATGGGGGATTATGAGACATTTCAACCCAGTGTTTCAATCTGAAGAATACATGGACTTTATGGTTAAGATAAAACTTTCTCAAGTTCACACCAACACTAAAGAAGACTTATGGATAAAGTACTTTCCAAAGCTTACTTCCTTAAACCTTGATCAAATTTGTATGTAGCGCAGCTCAACAATTTATACATTTTTCAATTATAGATTGTCTTTTTAAAAACTGGATGCATTTTTTACTAAAATTGTTTGTGTTGAGGTAAATTTTATTTTATGAAAATTTTATATTGATGATTTGGTCCACCAATAGCTTGTTGTACACATGAAACTTACCTTCTGCCACAGTGAATTATTGTTTATGGCCATTATTTCCATGAAGTTCAATTTTATAGATCTAATTTTCATAAGAAAGTTATAATACTTTTGCAAGTTACTTGCTAGCAAACTATACCACATTCAGTTTTAGCCTCTGAATTTTTTCTAAATAGCAATAATATAGAAATAATGATAATAATTTGATTGGATGAAATAATTTTGTAGGGTTTTTTGATAAAATGAAAGAAAATTATTTGCAATTTCTCTCAGATATGACAGAATTCCTTCATTAACTACGTTTGGGTAATTTTGTTGTTAATTCAACTTTTCAAATTCTTTGAGTTACATCTAGACAATAAAATGAAGTATGTGATAGATCTTTCTACACTACTTTAAATGGTATCATGTATTTCACTTTATTTAACAAACTGTATGTAAGAACTGTATACTTAAATCTCCAAAATATCTTGCTGAGAGAAATTAAAGATTTAAATGAAAAGAAATGTGTTATGTACATGGAGTAGAAAATTTAATATTGTTGGCCGGGCGCGGTGGCTCAAGCCTGTAATCCCAGCACTTTGGGAGGCCGAGACGGGCGGATCACGAGGTCAGGAAATCGAGACCATCCTGGCTAACACAGTGAAACCCCGTCTCTACTAAAAATACAAAAACTTAGCCGGGCGAGGTGGCGGGCGCCTGTAGTCCCAGCTACTCGGGAGGCTGAGGCAGGAGAATGGCGTAAACCCGGGAGGCGGAGCTTGCAGTGAGCTGAGATCCGGCCACTGCACTCCAGCCTGGGTGAAAGAGCGAGACTCCGTCTTAAAAAAAAAAAAAAAAAAAAAAGAAAATTTAATATTGTTAAGATGTTAATTCTCTCTAACTGATCTATAACATTTATACAACCCTAATGAAAATTTTAGCCAAATGAATACATAACAAAATATACACCTTAGATTCTAGTTGAAATTGCATGAAAATCTTAGATTAATTTAGGGAGAGTTGATATACTCTACTGAGTCTTCTAATCCATCACTATTTAGGTTTTCTTTAAATCTGTAATTTTACTTTTTGCTGTATCCTTCTCAGCATTTGATATCAAAGTTAGATGTACTTTCTGTTGTTAAATTGCAGATGTATTTTAAGTTTATACGTGTACTTTGTCTTCATCATTTTAACGTGTGCAGATCGTGTACACTCATCACTTTTTCATTCCTATATGGGTCTTTGTGTGTCCTTCTTTTTCCCCTTGATTATTCTTGCCAGAAATTTAATTTATTGCTCTTCTAAAAAGAATCAGGTGTGCCTTTGTGATTTTACCTCTCAATAATTTATATTTTTATCTTTATTATTTTCTTCTTCTATTTTAGTAAGTTCACTTTATTGTTCATTCTCTAACAACCTGAAACCAGTCTTTTCAATAAACCGTATGCACCAATTGGACATCTATGGGTAAAGAAATGAAATCTGACCTCCAAGTCAAACCTTATAGGAAAATGAATCACATGTGGATCAAAGACCCAACTGTGAAAGATAAAACAATAAAGCTTCGAAAACAATACAGAGAAGTATCTTCATGTTCTTAGGGCAGGCAGCACTTCTCAAACATGACACTAAAAGGACTAACCATTACATAAAGGATCAATAAGTTGTACTAAATTTTTTTTTCTTTTTTTTTTTTGAGCTGGAGTCTTGCTCTGTCACCCAGGCTGGAGTGCAGTGGCACCATGTCGGCTCGCTGCAACTTCTGCCTCCCGGGTTCCAGCAATTCTCCCACTTCAGCCTCCCACGTAGCTGGGACTACAGGCATGCGCCACCACACCCAGCTAAGTTTTGCATTTTTTTAGTAGAGACGGAGTTTCACCATATTGGCCAGGCTGGTCTTGATCTCCTGACCTCATACAAGAATGCATACGGTTTTAAAAACTCTTTCTCTTCTTGATTTCTTTTTCAAAAACGTGTTTTTTATTTCAATAGGTTTTTGGGAAATAGGTGGTATTTGGTTACATAAATAAGTTCTTTAGTAGTGATTTCTGAGATTTTGGTGCACCCATCACCCAAGCAGTGTACACTATACCCAATGTGTAGTCTTTCATCCCTTGCCACCTCCCACCCTTTCCCCTGAGTCCCCAAAGTCCAATGTATCATTGTTATGCCTTTGTATCCTCATAGCTTGGTTTCCACATAAGAGTGAGAACACACGATGTTTGGTTTTCTATCCAAGTTACTTCACTTAGAATAAGTCTCCGATTTCATCCAGATTGCTTCAAATGCCTTTATTTTGTTCCGTTTTATAGCTGAGTAGTATTCCATATTCCATGGTGTGTGTATTACATTTTCTTTATCCACTCATTGGTTTATGGGCATTTTGACTGGTTCCATGTTTTTGCAATTGCAAATTGTGCTGCTATAAACATGTATGTGCAAGTATCTCTTTTGTGTAATGACTTCTTTTCCTCTGGGTAGATACTTGGTAGTGGGATTACCGGATCAAACAGTAGATCTACTTTTATCTCTTTAAAAATGCTCCACACTGCTTTCCGTAGTGGTTGTATTAGTTTACCTTCCCACCAGCAGTGTAAAAATGTTCCCTTTTCACCTCATCTATGCCAGCATCTATTATTTTTTGATTTTTTAAATTATGGACATTCTTGCAGGAATGAGGTGGTATTGCATTGTGGTTTTAATTTGCATTTCCCTGATAATTAGTGATGTTGAGCATTTTTCTGTATGCTTGTTGGCTGTTTGTATATCTTCTTTTGAGAATTTTCTGTTCTTGTCCTTAGCTCACTTTTTGATGGGATTGTTTTTCCCTTGCTGATTTGTTTGAGTTCTTTGTAGATTGTGGATATTAGTCTTTTGTCAGGTGTATAGATTGGGAAAATTTTCTCCCACTCTGTAGGTTGTCTGTTAACTCTGCAGATTCTTTCTTTTGCTGTGCAGAAGCTTTTTAGTTTAATTAAGTCTCATCTATTTATGTGTTTTTGTTGCAGTTGCATTGAATTTGTAGATTGCTTTTGTCAGCATGGTCATTTTCACAATATTAATTCTACCCATCCATGAGCATGGGACGTGTTTCCATTTGTTTATGTCCTCTGTGATTTCTTTCAGCAGCGTTTTGTAGTTTTCCTTGTAGAGCTATTTAATGTCTTTCATTAGGAATATTCCTAGGTATTTTACTTTATTTTTTTTTGCAGTTACTGTGAAAGGGGTTGAGTTCTTAATTTGATTATCAGGTTGGGCACTGTTGGTTTATAGCAGAGCTACTGATTTGTGTACATAAATTAATTATGTATCCTGAAACTTTGCTGAATTCACTTACCCATTCTAGGAGGTTTTTCAATGAGTTTTTAGAGTTTTCTAGGTATACGATTATATCATCAGCAAACAGTGACAGTTTGACTTCCTCTTTACTGATTTGGATGCCCTTTATTTCTTTCTCTGGTCTGATTGATCTGGCTAGGACTTCCAGCACTATGTTGAATAGAAGTGGCGAAAGTGGGCATCTTTGTCTTGTTCTAGTTCTTATGGGGAATGCTTTCAACATTTCCCCATTCAGTATAATGTTGGCTTTGAGTCTGTCATAGACATGACCTTAAGGTATGTCCCTTCTATGCCAATAATGCCTAGGTTTTAATTACAAAGGGAGGCTGGATTTTGTCAAATGCTTTTTCTACATGTGTTGAAATGACCATGTGATTTTTGTTTTTACTTCTGTTTATATGGTGTATCACATTTATTGACTTATGTATGTTAAACCATCCCTGCGTCCCTGTTATGAAACTCACTCGATCATGTTGGATTATCTTTCTGATACGCTATTGGATTTGGTTTGCTAGTTTTTTGTTGAGGATTCTTGCATCTATGTTTATCAGGGATATTGGTCTATAGATTTCTTATTTTGTTATGTCCTTTCCTGGGTTTGGTATTAGGGAGATATTGGCTTCATAGAATGAATTAGGGAGGATTCCCTCTTTCTATATCTTTTGGAATAGTGTCAATAGTATTGGTACCAATTCTACTTTGAATGACAGAATTCAGCTGTGAATCTGTCTGGTACTGGACTTTTTTTTTTTTTTTGGTGGCAATTTTTTATTACCATTTTAACCTTGCTGCTTGTTATTGGTCTGTTCAGAGATTCTATATCTTCCTGGTTTAGTCTAGGAGGGTTGTGTATTTCCAGGAATTTATCCATCTCCTCTAGGTTTCCTAGTTTATGCATGTAAAGATGTTCATAGTAGACTTAATGATATTTTGTATTTCTGTGGTATTAGTTGTAATATCTCCCGTTTCCTTTCTAGTTGAGCTTATTTGGATCTTCTCTCTTCTTTTATCAGTTAATCTCACTAACGGTCTAACATATCTTTTCAAATAACCAGTTTTTTTGTTTCATCTATCTTTTGTATTGTTTTTTGTCTCAATTTCATTTAGTTCTATTCTAATCTTCATTATTTATTTTCTTCTGCTGGGTTTGGGTTTGGATTGTGCTTGTTTCTCTAGTTCCATGAGGTATGACCTTAGATTGCCTGTTTATGTTCTTTCAGACTGTTTGATGTAGGCGTTTAATGCTGTGAATTTTTCTCTTAGCACTGCCTTTGCTGTATCCAGAGGTTTTGATAGGTTGTGTCACTATTGTCATTCAGTTCAAATACTGTTTAAATTTCCATCTTGATTTCATTGTTGACTGAATGATCATTCAGGAGCAGGTTATTTAATTTCCATGTATTTGCATGATTTTCATGGTTTCTTTTGGTGTTGATTTCCAATTTTATCCCACTGTGGTCTGAAAGTGTACTTGATATCATTTCAATTTTCTTAAATTTAGTGAGACTTATTTTTGGCCTATCATATGCCTGTCTTGGAGAATGATGAATAAAATGTGCTGATGAATAAAATGCATATTTTTTGGTTATTGGGTAGAATGCTCTATAAATATCTGTTAAGTCCATTTGTTGTAGGGTAGGATTTAAGTCCATTGTTTCTTGACTTTCTGTTTTGATGACCTATCCAGTGCTGTCAGTGGAGTAATGAAGTCCCCACTATTATTGTATTGCTGTCTATCTTATTTCTTAGGTCTAGTAGTAATTGTTTCATAAATTTGGAAGCTCCAGTGTCAGGTGTGTATATATTTGGAATTGTGATATTTTCCATTCAGACTAGTCCTTTTATCGTTATGTAATGTCACTCTTTGTCTTTTTTAACTACTTTTGCTTTAAAGTTTGTTTGGTCTGATATAAGAATAGCTATACTTGCTTGCTTTTGGCATCCATTTGCATGGAATGTCATTTTCCCCCACTTTACCTTAAGTTTATGTGTGTCATTATGTGTTAGGTGTGTCTCCTGAAGACAGCAGAAACTTTGGTGACTTCTTATTCATTCTGCCATTCTGTGTCTTTTCAGTGAAGCATTTAGACCATTTATATTCAATTGTAGTATTGGGAGGTGAGGTACTATTTTATTTGTTGTGCTATTTGTTGCCTGAATACATTGTGGGTTTTTTTTCATTATGTTATTGTAATATAGGTCCTGTGAGATTTACCCTTTAAGGAGGTTCTATTTTCGTGTATTTCAAGGATTTGTTTCAAGATTTAGAACTCCTTTTAATAGTAGTTCTTGTAGTGCTGTCTTGGTAGTGGTGAATTCTGCCAGCATTTGTTTGTCTGGAAAAGCCTATATCTTTCCTTCGTTTATGAAGCTTAGTTTCACTGGATACAAAATTCTTGGCTGATCACTGTTTTGTTTATGGAGGCTAAAATTAGACCCCAATTCTTTCTGCTTTGTAGGCTTTCTGCTGAGAAATATGCTGTTTATCTGCTAGGTTTTCCTTTATAGGTCAACTGATAGTTTTGCTTCACCAGCTCTTAAGAGTCTTTCCTTTCTCTTGATTTTAGATGACTGTGTGCCTAGGCAATGATCTTTTTGCAATGAATTTCCTAAGTGTTCTTTCAGCTTCTTATATTTGGATGTCTAGATCTCTAGCAAGGCCAGGAAAGATTTTCTTGATTATTCTCTCAAATATGTCTTCCAAACTTTTAGATTTCTCTTCTTCCTTGGGAACACCAAGTATTCTTAGGTTTGGACATTTAACTAGTCCCAAACTTCTTGGAGGCTTTGTTCATTTTAAAAAATTCTTTTGTCTTTATCTTTGACTGATTCAGTTAATTCAAAAGCCTTGTCTTTGAGTCCTTAAGTTCTTTCTTCTCTTTGTTCAATTCCATTGGTGAGACTTTTCAGTGCATTTTGCATTTCTGTAAGTGTGTCCTTGATTTCCGGAAGTTGGGATTGTTTTTTATTAATGCTATCTATTTCACTGAAGAATTTTCTTTGATATCCTGTATCAAGTTTTTGATTTCTTTAAGTTGGACTTCACCTTTCTCTGGTGCCTCCTTGATTAGCTTAGTAATCAACATTTTGAATTCTTTTTCTCACAATTCGGAGATTTTGTCTTGGTTTGGATCCATTCCTGGTGAGCTGGTATGATCTTCTGGGGGTGTTAAAGAACTTTGTTTTGTCATATTGCCAGAATTGCTTTTCTGGTCCCTTCTTATTTGAGTAGACTCTGACAGAGGGAAGATTTGGGATTCAAGGGCTGCTATTCAGATTCTTTTGTTCCATGGGGTGTTCCCTTGATGTGGTGTTCTCCTGCTTTCCCTAGCAGTGGGGCTTCCTGAGGGCCAAACTATAGTGAGTGTTTTTGCTCTTCTGGGTCTAGCCACACAGTGAAGCTACAGGGCTCTGGGCTGGTTTTGGGGAATATCTGTAAAGAGTCCTGTGATGTAATCTGTCTTCAGGTCTTGTAGCCATGGATACCAGCATCTGCTCTGGTGGAGGTAGCAGGGGAGTGAAGTGGACTCTGTGAGGGTTCTTGGTTGTATTTTTGTTTGTTTAGTGCACTGGTTTCATGCTGGTTGGCCTCCAGCCAGGAGGTGGCACTTTGAAGAGCGCATCAGCTGTGGTCCTATATGGAGCAAGCAAATTTGCCCTAGGGTCACCTGGTTAAGTTTTCAGGTTTCCCAGGCAGAGGGCAGGGCCATAGCGCTCCCAACAGATTATGACCATTGTCTTTGGCTACCAGGGTGGGTAGAGAAAGACCAGCAGGTAGGGGCAGGGATAGGTGTGTTTGAGCTCAGCCTCTCCTTGGGCGAGGCTTGCTGTGGCTGCTGTGGGGGTGGGGGTGTGATTCCCAGTCCAATGGAGTTATGTGCCCAGGGAGGATTATGGCTGTCTCTGCTAAGTCACATAGGTCACCAGGGAAGTGGGGAAAAGCTGGCAGTCACAGGCTTCACCCCACTCCCACACAGCCTATAGTCCTAAAGGCCAGTCTTACTCCCACCATGCCCCCCAAACAGCACCAAGTCTATTTCCAGGCAGTCAGTGACCAGGGCTGAGAACGTACCCCAGACCACAAGCCTTCCCACTGAGAAAGCAAACAGACTCAGTTTTTCGGCATCTCAAGGAGCCTGCAGCAGTGATCCAGTTTCTTCAAAGGGTCTGTGTATTCTCGCAGCTTTGCTGGTATGTTCCTGCAGTAGTTGTTGAAGCAAAAGTTCATAATGAGAGTCTCCACATGCTGCTCTGTCTCTCCAAGCAGGAGTTGCAAGCTAGTTCTGCCTCCTGTCCATCATCTTAATCTCTCTCTCTCTCTCTCTCTCTGCCCCCTTCTTTTTCTTTTCTTCTTATTTTTTGAGATGGATCACACTGTCACCTGGGTTGGACTGCAGTGGCGTGATCTTAGCTTACTGCAACTTCTGCCTCCTGGGTTCAAACAAGTCTTTTGCCTCAGTCTCTCAAGTAGCTGGGATTACAGGTGCCTGCCACAAAGCCCAGGTAATTTTTTTTATTTTTAGTAAAGACAACGTTTCACTATGTTGGCCAGGCTAGTCTCAAACTCCTGACCTCTTGATCTGCCCCATCTCAGCCGTAATGTGTTGGAATTACAGGCATGAGCCACCAGGCCCAGCCCTTAATCTCTCTCTTTAGTTTTGTTTTTCTTAAACTTTATATCAAAAAACAACTCTTTGATTTTTCAAGAATCTATTTCAGAAAATTACAAGTATGAGAGTATTTTTCAACTTGTTCCCACTGGACTTCTTGTGAACAAAGATTCTGTTTCTTTCCCATTGAGCCCCTAGGACCTAGCCTGTTACCTAGAGTGCTGCAGGGACTGTATGGACACTAGCACATTGACAATTGACAATCATCTTGTTCTAACAAAAGTGCTGAGCAGGCTACCAATAAGATGCTTAGTAGAATTTATCTAATATGTAATGAAGTCTAATGTAAAGCTGAGATAGTCAATAGGTGTAAAATGGTTTGGCTGTGTCCCCACCCAAATCTTATCTTGAATTCCCACATGTTGTGGGAAGAACCTGGTGGGAGGTAATGAATCATGGAGGCGAGTCTTTTCCATGCTGTTCTTGCGATAGTGAATAAGTCTTATGAGATCTGATGGTTTTAAAAACAGGAGTTTCCCTGCACCAGCTCTCTCTTTGCCTGCTGCCATCCATGTAAGATGTGACTTGCTCCTCCTTGCCTTCCATCATGTTTGTGAGGCCTCCCCAGCCATTTGGAACTGTAAGTCCTTAAACCTCCTTTTCTTTATAATTTATCCAATCTTGGGTATGTCTTTATCAGCAGTATGAAAACTGACTCATACAGTAAATTTTTACCAGGAGTGGGGTGCTGCTGAAGATACCCAAAAATGTGGAAATGACTTTGGAACTGGGTAAAACAGGCAGAAGTTGGAACAGTCTGTGGGGACTCAGAAGAGGACAGGAAAATGTGGGAAAGTTTGGAACTCCCTAGAGACTTGTTGAATGTCTTTGACCAAAATGTTGATAATGATATAAACAATGAAATCCAGGCTGAGGTGCTTGCAGATGGAAATGAGTAACTTGATGAGAACTGGAGCAAAGGTGACTCTTGTTATGTTTTAGCAAAGAGATTGGTGGCATTATGTCCCTGCCCTGGAGATTTGTGGAACTTAGAACTTGACAGAGATGATTAAGGGTATCTGGCAGAAGAAATTTCCAGGAAGCAAAGCATTCAAGGTATGACTTAGGTGCTGTAACGGTATTCAATTATAAAAGGGAAACACAGCATAAAGGTTTGAAAAATTTGCAGCCTGATCATGCGATAGAAAAGAAAATCTAATTTTTCTGAGGACAAATTCAAGTCGGCTGCGGATATTTGCATAAGTAACTAGGATCCAAATGTTAGTCACCAAGGAAATGGGGAAAATGTCTCCAGGGCAAGTCAGAGACCTTTGTGGCAGCCCCTCCCATCACAGGCCTGGAGACCTAAGAGGAAAAACTGGTCTCGTGGGCTGGGGCCAGGGTCTCTTTGCTGTGTGCAGTCTAGGGACTCCGTACCCTGTGACCTAGCATCACTAAAAGGGGCCAAGGTACAGCTCGAGCTGTTGCCTCAGAGGGTGGAACCTCCAGCCTTGGCATCTTCCATGTGGTGCTGAGCCTGTGAGTGCACAGAAGTCAAGAATTGAGGTTTGGGAACCTCCACCTAGATTTCAGAGGATGTATGGAAATGCCTGGTTGCCAAGGCAGAAGTTTGCCACAGGAGCGGGGCCCTCATGGGGAATCTCTGCTATGACAGTGAGGAAGGGAAATGTGGGGTCAGATGCCCAACACAGAGTCCCTACTGGGGCACCACCTAGTGGAGCTGTGAGAAGACCACTGTCCTCCAGACCCCACAATGGCAGTTCAACTGACAGATTGCACCATGCACCTTGAAAAAGCTGCAGACACTCGATGCCAGCCTGTGAAAGCAGCTGGGAGAGAGACCGTACCCTGCAAAGCCACAGAAGTGGAGCTGCCCAAGACCATAGGAACCCACCTTTTGCATCAGCATGACCCGGATAGAAGACATGGAGTCAAAGCAGATCATTTTGGAGCTTTAAGATTTGACTGCCCTACTGGATTTGGGACTTGCATGGGACCTGTAGCCCCCTTGTTTCAGCCAATTTCACCTATTTGGAACAGCTGTACTTACCCAATGCCTACACCTCCATTGTGTCTAGGAAGTAACTAACTTGCTTTCAATTTTACAGGCTCATAGGTGGAAGGGGTTTGCCTTGTCTCAGATGAGACTTTGGACTGTGGACTTTTGAGTTAATGCTGAAATGAGTTAAGACTTTGGGGGATTGTTGGGAAGCCATGATTTGTTTTGAAATATGAAGACATGAGATTTGGGAGGGGCCAGTCGCAGAATGATATGGTTTGGCTGTGTCCCCACCCGAATCTCATCTTGAATTCCCATGTGCTGGAGGAATCTGGTGGGAGGTAATTGAATCATGGGGGCAGGTCTTTCCTATGCTGTTCTCGTGATAGTGAATAAGTTTCATGAGATCTCTTGGTTTAAAAAAATGGGAGCTCCCCTGTGCAAGGTCTCTCTTTGCCTGCTGTCATCCATGTAAGATGTGACATGCTCTTCCTTGCCTTCCACCATGATTGTGAGGCTCCCCCAGCCATGTGGAATTGTAAGTCCTTAAACCTCTTTTTTCTTTATAACGTATCCAGTCTTGGGTATGTCTATATTAGCAGTGTGAAAACTGACTAATACATGGTGACACAACACCCACACTCACACCTGCAACACACATCTCACACACACCTGCTTTGCTGTTTTGGATTCAGTCTCAGTGGCTGTGAGCAACACATAATTGAGCCTGGAGACCACCCATTACTGTACCAGCTGAGATCTCCAGGAGTTAGTTTCTTTATTCCAGAATGATGAAGTTGGACTGAATGTTGGCTCAGGTTCTTTCTCTTCCAGAAAAGCCTCTATGGGTCTGTTGATAATTTTCAGAAATTAAATAATTTTATTTTGAATGCAGATAGGTCATCATAAAATAAAGTGACCCTGATATATGCCCATGGTGATCATTTCTTTTTAGGAAAGTTAACCAAACTCAAGTAAAGAAGACCATTACCAATTTCGTTTTTAAAATAATTCCAATTGTATTGGTTGAAACACTTCATTCTAAGAGTCCTTCCCACAGATGACCAAAGAAAAAGAAATGTGCCATAATAGCAAATAGCAACTTCTCTAAAGACCTCTTTTCCATGGAACCAAAAAAAACCCTGTCTTTCTTACATGTATAAAGTTTCTTTGTTCAGATGAGAGGAATTGAAGCACCACCTCAGAGAACCACCCTCTGATGTGAGCCCCCAGCTTCCTCCTGGTTGGGTGGGCCCTCCAGGTCCCTCTTGGTTTTAATTGCCGTTCTGCAGAAATCTATGCAGTCATAGGAAAAACTAACCCACATTTCCTTCTTTTTCTTAGAAATTCCACAAGCTTGCCATGCCTTACCTGAATCTGTACTTCCTTTCCTTGAGCTAAACCTACATTTTACAAATATTAACAAAAGTATCAGGAGGTTCTCACAAGGGCTATCTATTTTCTTATTATACCAAACTGTACAGGAACACATTGTCTTCACTCTATGCATGTGTTCAGTGTTTAACCTTTTGAAAGGAGAGATAATCTTGCAATTATTTTCCCTTCCCAATTCTGTCATTAATTTTACAATGTGCCTCTAAATACTGGTGACTGTTAACCAAGGAATTCCATCCTATCCAAAATGTTGTTTTTCTGAAGAACAGAGAATGGGTGTCTTTTTCCAGCAGGCCTGATGTGGGTAGAAAGGTGACACTGTGCCAAGATCCTCGCCCACTGGTTCACTGTGTGATTCTGAGCAACTACTCATCATTCATCATCAACAGAAGGCCCACCTGGACGAAGTCCTGCACTGTCAGTTGTCAGGTGTTTCTTCTTGGCTTCTTTGTGAAATGGTGTCATGGCCTTGTGTTTGCCATGCTGAATAAATTTGGATCAAGGGAGCACTGCTGGAGAGAACAGAAATGGAGTTACATGGACTGGAGATCAGATCACAGCTATTTCATTTACCAGCCGTGTGGCCTGGGGGAAGTTGCTCGCCCTCTCTGAGTCTGGGGAAGGAACAATGATGGCTGCATCCCAGGCACCTGGCTCTGTGTTGACCTTAGTACACACACTTGCTCCTCTTTTGGTGATTTTCCTCAGTGAGGGCACATAGAATGCACTGCTATCGTATTGTCAACAGCAGAGCTTACTCCAAAGGCTTCAGTGAGCTGGGATTTATATGTCAGGAGACCCGAAATTGAAGGGAATCTGGGAAGACACTCTGTCATTTTGTCTCCTGGAGCTGATACATTTGAACATTCACAAGGTGATGGAACCAGTGATTTAGAAGAGACACCATTTGGAAGAAACAATTTTTTCTTCCCCTCTGGAAAAGCAGTTAGAGGTGAAAGATAGTCATGAGAAGCAGTGGGGATGGATTAAGAGATTCAGAATTCTAAAGGTAAGCCTGGTCAGTAGGTGTAAGAACAGCACTCTGCTTGCTTGTATCAACACTTGGATTTATCCTGCAGGATATAACTGTAAAGAGAACCAAAGCAATGGAAGTGATTTGAAAGTAGTGATGGGCAGGGAATTGCCAATGTTCCCCTCCTTAATTTTAAGTTGTGAAGATTGGCACAGAATATGGGCATCTGTGCCATTGAGTCAGGTCAGCAGCTTGTGGAGTAGGGGTGGGTGTTGCAGGGTGCTGCTCACCACATTGACTCCAGGACACTTGGGTGCCCAGGAAGCACACCCGAGGAGTCTAACCTAGCTCATCAAGGAAGAGGATGCCAGGGGGTGGGACAGGCAGGAGCCTACCTGTCAGGTGTGAGTCCTGTGGACACCTCCAAGCTGGCCATCAGGCTTCCTTTTGGAAGGTTGCTGATGTTAGCTGTTCTCAGATGTCACTCAGCTCTCAGCTCCAGTGATGTGCTTTTTGAATATGTTCAAAGAAAAATTTTAGACAAGTTAAATTTAACAGAGTTTAATTGAGCAAAGAATGATTTGTGAACTGGGCAGCCTCCAGAACTGGAGTGAGTTCAGAGCAAGTCCAGGTTGCTGCATGGCCTGAGATCATTTATGGACAGAACCAGGAAAGTGAGCTATGGAAACAGCTGGATTGGCAACAGATGGCATTGGCCTCATTTGAACATGGTTTGAATAGTGGGCGGCCTGTGACTGGCTGACATCCTGTATTGGGCACAAGAATGGGCTACCGTATTTACAGGTCCAGTAAGGTTTCCATTCACGATGTGTGGAGAGACCTTTAGGCTGTACTTAACATATGCAAGGAGGCGGCTTTGGGCTAAAGCTAGCTTAACAAATACAATCGCTGGGCACAGGGGTCTCTGTATACTAGCTGCAATTGAGGTACAACCTAGCAGGCTCTGCTGACACCAAACACAAAAATTCACATGGAAATATTTTCTTTATTTGGTGGCAAGTCACATTTTGGTCTTCACCTCTCTGATTTCACATACACCAGCACACAATTAGAATTATCGCTCTCTGCATGTGGTGTGATTCTGGGAAGGTATAGGTGGGTGGAGTGGAACAGGTTCTCCCATGACTTCTTGCAGGACCTCCAGTGAGTTACTCTCTCCGTCTCAACTTTCTTTTTTATAATATAGGCAAGGTAATAATTCTCAAACCACAGCGTAACAAAGGATGTCTAAGGTGTTTTGCATAGCATTAGGGTTACATGAATAATATTTGTGTGTTACTGGGTGTGATTATGTGAGTACACATCTGTGTGTGGGATGTGAATGAAGGTGCACATGTGTGTGTGAGTATGATATTGGGGTGTGTGTATATATATTTGAGGGTGCTTTTGAGTGTGCATGTGAGGATGTGAGTGTATGAGTGTGAGGGCTTGAGCCTGTGAGGGTGTGTGTGAGTGTATATGTGAGTGAGTATAAATGTGAACATGTATGATTGTGCATGAGTGTGTGACGTGTCAGTGAGTAAGAGTGTGGATGAGGCCGGGCGCGGTGGCCCAAGCCTGTAATCCCAGCACTTTGGGAGGCCCCGACGGGTGGATCACGAGGTCAGGAGATCGAGACCATCCTGGCTAACATGGTGAAACCCCGTCTCTACTAAAAAATACAAAAAAATTAGCCGGGTGAGGTGGCTGGCGCCTGTAGTCCCAGCTACTTGGGAGGCTGAGGCAGGAGAATGGCGGGAACCCGGGAGGCGGAGCTTGCAGTGAGCTGAGATCCGGCCACTGCACTCTAGCCTGGGCGACAGAGCGAGACTCCATCTCAAAAAAAAAAAAAAGAGTGTAGATGAGCTGTGTGAGAGTTTGTCAGAGTGTGTGTGTCCACTGTGTTGAAATGTAGTGGTGTCCCAATGCTTAGGTGTGTCACACTTGTTCATGTAGTTGGAAATACCAATCTAATAGATGCATCCCCCAAATTTTTAAAAAATATATGACTTTTGATTCAAAAATAAAATATGATGAGAGGAGAAGATTCATCATATCCCAAGAAACCAGTTGAAATTGGTAATCCTAATGTCCTCAAAGCATCACAGCCTCTTCACTGCCTCTGGGGGCTCCTCGCAGCCACACGCTGCTCAGGCCTTGACTTAGAGTAATTTTCGTAGGCTCTTTCGAGAGAGAGAGATGCTCCCCACAAAGCTGCATCCTCCCATCCAGGCGTGGTCCTGCCTGTCTCAGGCAGAATGTGGAGAGTTGCCCCCTTTACCCTCCACACCGTGCTCCAGGGCATAGCTTCCTAAGACCCCCAAGTTCTTCTCAAGATCTTGAATTCTTATAAAACTCCGTCATTCTTCTTGTGGTCCCTAATTTAAGCAATAAGAGACTTCAGATGTATTGAAACCATAGATCTAGCTTTACCATATTGGATTAATTTTCAGGTAGAGGTGATCAGAGTCCAAGGAATGACAAAGGCCATGAAACTGCCCCTGGCATATGGGAAACTGGTAACTTGGTCAACCCACCACATTCTTCCTGCAGCGCCCTCTGGAGGCGGGTCAGTGGGTGAGGGCGTCCCCATGCTGATGGTGCAGCTGCCTCGCCACGTAACTGAGCAGAGCCAAGGAGACATTTTGTTTCATGTCCGGAATCCAGGAAGCAGGACTTCAGATCAAAGCCGGAAGAGAGTCCAGCCCAAGGAGACAGAGGTGAAGGGCAGGTGCAGACTCTCTGTCCCGCGGACTTGGGAAAGTTCAGAGGCAAAAGACCCTGGGGTATAGGACGAGAGCTCTGCATATACACGAAATGGGTGTTCTTCAACAAACATGTTAAACATACAGATAGTCTCTAAGGGGAGACGTAGCCTTGAGTTAATTGTGAGTTCATAAAGTAGTCTTATGTAATATTTATTTCAAAGTAAGATTATCTCCAATTAGCAGGAGAGCACTGCTGCATTGGTTCCATTTAAAATACATTAGGCAAGAATTGTGTATGAATCAAGACTTAAACAGGCTTTGGCTTTAGTTTTCAACAGAACGCGTATTCTTGTTTGTTTTTGCTTAACATCATAGACAGCGCTTAATGTGGTTTAATGATCTCAAAGGAGTTATTTAATGAGGAAGACCTGCTAGTGTTTGAGTGGGTGGTTTAAGGAACAAATCTAGAGTCCTTTTGTCCTGACACTTTGGCCTGGTTTTATAAAAATGATGTGAATTTCTCCCTTGAGCCTGGTGCACTTAATTAATGAAGATGGTTGTAGGGCTAAGCCTTCCCTGAAAAGAAAATAAGTTCAATTACATGTATATAGGAAGAAGCGAGGTGCCACACATCTACTGGGAATTCAAAGACTTCCCATCAGATTAAAGGCAACAAAACCACAACAGGAAAACACTGCAAGCTACATTCGAAGTCTCTGAAATGTCCATCCAGCCTAAAACTTTCCATCACGTTTGAATATCACTGCAGTAACACCATGCCCATCTCTTTGTTTTCCTAAGCACTCCATTGATTAATCAATAATAAAAAATTGATACACTATATACACTATATAATATGTAACATATTATATATAGTGTATATAATATCTACATATAGTGTATATAATATCTATATATAGTGTATACAGTATATCAATAAAATATAGTATGTAGTATATATAGTATTTAGTATATCAATAAAATATAGTATATCTAGACATATGGCATATATAGTATATATATATTGTGTATACAGTGTATCTGTATATCTCTATATATACACACACTATATATGCATTCATTTCCCTAAATGTAACTTATTACTTCTGGTTATTAAAGCCAGGATATTTTGCTAAAGCAAATTTGATGAACCAAAATTCAGATGAAACAAACCGTCAAAAGCAGCAGCTTAGCTAAAAGTCCAACCATAAGAACCAACCTGGTTGGTGAGACCTTTCCAAGGAAGAGATGCCATTTCCGAGACCTAAATAGAAGTAGGTGATAGCTAGAAAAATAGTATGGGGTAGGAGTTCCCAAATAGGAAGGCTAGCAAGGGTGAAGACCCCTAGATTAAAATGTAGATGACACTTTGTAAGTTGCACTAAAAAACATGTACAGCTGGATGTTGGGGTGTAGGTAGAAAACCCATCTTGCAGGTGCTGGTACAGAGAACCATTATCCCAGTCAGGCAAATCATCCAACCATTATTGAAAGCATGATTACAGAAAGCATGTTTTCCTTTTTTTTCCTGTAAAGCTCAACACCAAGCAGTTTAATATTTAACAGACGTGTAAGCATCATGCCATGGTCAACATGTAGGGGAATCCCATCTTTTACACTTGAAACTAGCAGTTGGTTTTAAGTGTTGGAAGTAACAACACACCATTTGCAGATGAGCTTTATTCCTGATACTCTCAAGTTCACCTTGGGTGATTCTAGAGCCAATCACACCCCTTTCTTCTGGGTCAGATGCTAGCACATCCAAAGTGTTTTCAAAGCTAAGAAAGGGGAGGCCTTCTAGAAGGCTTGCAGAGAAATATACTCTGCTCTGAATTTCAGGAGTAGGAGCAAGCCTCCCTAAATTAATTTTATCTGTATATTGCAGAGTACGTTTAGGGTGCTTATGTGCAAAGAAACTAATTTTACACCCTAATAAGTCTATGAAGGGGACTGATTACCTGGGTCTCCAAATATTAGCGTTGATGGACTCTACTTTCTTGCAAATCACGATGTCATTCAGACTTCAAAAAATAGTTTGTTGTTGCTTGTTAAATTTGAAAAATTAAAAGAGACAACCTCAGATTCATGTGTTTAAGCCTTTTCAATTTCAAACTGGCGTAACCACCATCACCACGGTTGTCAGGTTACTGCTTTGTCTTCCCACAGACTTCAACAAAAGAGGAGCTGGTTGTCCAGCTCTCTTGTTTCCTTTAGGATGTAGCAACGAGTTTTGGGGCCTCCTTTCTTAACCAAGGCTCCACTCCACATTTATACCCTCTCAGGGTCTGTGGCTGTATTTGTCAGGGCTTAGCAGAGAAACAGAACCAATAGAATCAATCTATCTATATCTATCTGGAAAGAGATTCTAGATATATGCCATCATCCTTCGGTATCCTCAGGGTATTGGTTCCAGAAGCCCTGTGAATACCAAAATCCCGGAATGCCCAAGTCCCTGATGTAAAATGATGTAGTGTTTGCACAGAACCTACGGACATCCTCCCGTATACTGTAAATCATCTCTAGCTTACTTATAATACCTAATCCAGTGCCTACACACTACTACATCTTTGTGCATGCAATGTAGTTCTTGACATGTGGCAAATTCAAGTTTTGCTTTTTGGAACTTTGTGAAATTTTTTTCCTGAATTATTTTTAATCCACAGTTGCTTGAGTCAATGGGTTCAGAACTCAGAACACACTCAACTACACATACGCACGCGCGCACACACACACGTGCTATTAGTATGGGAAGAAGAATGCAAAAACCCAAAGAAACATTAATGATCTGAGGTTTACTAAGGAGCTAAGGGTGGACTGAAGATAAGAAAAAAAACCAGACTGAATAAGAAAGAGAAGACAGACCTCTCATGATTTATTCTGAAAAGACAAAAGCAGCCTCAGATGTCTGCAAACTGACCTGGTTCTATCAGCCAGAGCCTGATGTTGCTAGGAGCTGGAAGTCCCAGCAGTGCCCGGGTATTCTCCAAGGTATTCTGCCTTGGGCATATAAATCTTCCAGAACAACAACACAAGAGAAGGCTGTGACCATCATAGTCAGAAAATAACAAGACTGCTCCGTGGTCATATTGGAACAAACAGCGTGAACATTGCACATATCATAAAAATGGCCCATACATCCCCCAATCCCAGTTAATAGAAATGGTTGCTGTTTCTTTAACAACTATAGCTTAAGCCATGGTTCATTTCTCTTGCCTTGTAGATGAGATTTGTTAATATACCCAATCATAGAAGTACTCTGACATTCTGAGGGCTTTCAACCCAGAGAAATGCTCAGCTTTCCTGAAACTTCCCCAGAATCACCTTAACAAAAAGCTCAAATCCCATAATAATTCCTTTCTAACCCCCTCTTAATGAAACACCCCACATTTTACCATGGTGCATGTTCTTCCTTGTTGTAACAAGTCAGTTAACACAATGCTGCTCATTCATAGATGTTTTCGTTCTTTTGGGCTGCTAGAACAAAATATCATACCCTAGGCAGCTTACAAACAACAGAAATTTATTTTTCATAATTCTGGATACAGGGAAGCCCACAATCAAGGTGCCTGCAGGTTGGGTCTGTGGCGAGAGCTGTTTTCTTGATAGAGAGCCATATTCTCACTCTAACCCCACCTGGGGAAAAGGGTGAGGGTCTCTCTGGGGTCTCTTTTATAAGGGTACTAGTCTCATTCATGAGAGAGCTGCCCTTTTTCCCTATTCTTTTACCAAAGGCTACGCTTCCTAATATCATCACCTTAGGAGTTGGGATTTCAACATATTAATTTTGGGGGGACACAAACATTTAGACCCTAGCAACAAGTGGGCCCATGGTGAGTTTTAGGTAAGAGGCATTCAAGAACCATTTCATGAATACTCACAGAGCATCTACTGCATGCCAGACGTTGTGCTTAGAACACCATGCTGGGCAGGCACAATTCTGACATCATGCTATGCAGTCTACCAGAAAGTATCACAAAAGAGAAAAAGTGGAGGAATAGGAGAGCTGGTCGCCATAAGAACCAACCTGGTTGGTGAGACCTTTCCAAGGAAGAGATGTCATTTCCGAGACCTAAATGGAAGTAGGTGATAGCTAGAAAAATAGTATGGGGTAGGAGTTCCCAAATAGGAAGGCTAGCAAGGGTGAAGACCCCTAGATTAAAATGTAGATGACACTTTGTAAGTTGCACTAAAAAACATGTACAGCTGGATGTTGGGGTGTAGGTAGAAAACCCATCTTGCAGGTGCTGGTACAGAGAACCATTATCCCAGTCAGGCAAATCATCCAACCATTAATGAATGATTTATAACCCAAAGATCCAATCATTTCTCCAAAGCAGGTTTTTCCCAAGATTGACTTCTTGGGATAATCAATCAACTATGATTGACCCTTGGTAGCTTGTCAACATTCTGCAAGGTTCTGTGGGAGAGCTCAGCAAGAAAGCTGTGGTCCTGTGCATGACAGTTTATCATCCATCATTTGCTGAGTGGGCATCAAAACTCATGCAAAAGAGCAAAGAACAGAATAGTTCTTTGTTGTTGTTGTTGTTGTTGTTTTTGATATGGAGTCTTGCTCTGTCACCCAGACTGGAGTGCAGTGGTGTGATCTTGGCTCACTGCAACCTCTGCCTCCCAGGTTCAAGTGATTCTCCTGCCTCAGTCTCCCGAGTAGCTGGGATTACAGGCACACGCCACAATGCCTGGCTAATTTATATATTTTTAATAGAGACGGGGTTTCACCATTTTGGCTAGGGTGGTCTCAAACTCCTGACCTCAGGTGATCCACCCGACTTGACCTCCCAGTGCTGGGATTACAGGTGTGAGCCACCATGCCCGGCTTAGAACAGAACAATCCTTAACAGTTCATAAAGAGCATGGACAGCTCCCTCAAGCCTCCTTTTCTTTTCCTTATTTGCTTGGTCCTAAATGTGTTTGCTCTCTCTGCTTTGATTGTTATGTTATCTTTATGAAAATTAAATAAATAATACATTAAAAATGAATAAAGAAGGCATTATTCCATTATCTGATGTGTTATCACCTTCTCAGCATTCATCTTTTAAATGTATATGTATTTTTTAAAAAGTCCCACTCAAATGTCTCCCCATTGCTCCTCCTTCACCTTAAGAACAACAAACATGTACAGCACTTACTATGTGCCAGGATTTGTCATAAATTCCTTGAATCCTCAAAGCAACCCTAGGAAGTAGGTGCTACTGTGTCCCCTATGTTCCCACGAGGAACTGAGGCAAAGGGAGGTGGAGCAAATTGCCTCTGCTCACACAACTTGGAAGCGGCTCAGCAGGGACTTACATCTGGGCAGACTGGCCCTAGAGGTCATGCTTTTAACCACTAATAACATCTCTTACTCCATCCCATGTCTTGTGAGCCCACACGGAAAACACAAAAAAGTCCAAGGATGTTTAGGTAATGTTTTGAATGATGGCTCTGTAACATTGCCTGCATGACTCACACCTAAGGCCCCTGGACATGCCCATCCATTAAGGTGGCCTTCAGAGGGTCCGTGACAACTGGTCAAGGTTGGTTTGTTACAAACAACATCTTGTTGTTGTTGTTCTTGATGGATGATGTCCCTACTCCCAATCTGTAACAGCAGGGCCAGCACAGAAACGAGACAGCAAATGCTGCTGTGAGAGGATCTTGCCTTCATAAGAGATGGTTTTTTTTTTCTCACCTTCCACCCAACACTGGGATGAATGCCTTGGAGTTGGTCTGCTGGACCCCATCCCCCAGTGATATTCCCAAACATCTAGAAACCTAACAACCGAACAGGGGAGCTTTTAGTTTGAGTCAAAATGCTCTAGGCACCAACCGTTTCTTTGCACTGCATGATGGAAAATTGCTCTTGAGCTTCCCTTGTGATACTGAGTATATTTCTTCTGAATGTTGAACTCTTAAGCCCATTACTAAGAAGTCAGCTTTTACCCAAGTCACTCCTGTACAATAGGGTTTTAAAAGTACTTGATAAATGACAAAAAGAATAAGAAAACAAATGGTTGGAATCATTTACACATTGTATGAAAAACAAATTTAACAAAATCCATGATTTATTTTAGGGAGTAAGATACCAGGTCACCAAATGGAATCATTGATCAATTGGACACCAATCAATTCTGGGTATCAGGCCCCCAGAGTCAATCCCAACTCTAAATTTGCTGTATTGTTAACAAAGAATGTATTTCATTGAGTACAGCAGTACCGGCTACACGCAATCTATAAAGTTGTTGTGAGAGTTAAATGAATAACCCTGGGAATGTACACATGGGAGGAGATACACTCAAGTAAACTTCTGGTTGGTTTTACATATTTAAATTTTTTATTTTAGCAGAAATGCCTGTGAAAATGGTCCATGCTGCAATTTAATTTGCATATTTTCTCATCCTAACTACCTCAAGGGTTGACTTTGGAATAGCAGTCTGATAGCAAAACCTTTTATAGAACCCTTTGAGCTGCATGAAGAAAAAAAAAAAAAAAACCCAAAGTAGATTCAAAGGGATGATAATAATAAATCAGTCCACAAAATACAGGGTTTTATTAATTTTAGTGGTTTCCTTAGGAAATATTGGTTTACTTCTTGAATAATTTGAAGTTTGCCGAATGCATAATATATGTGTGCACGGCAATGGAGTTGGAGGCTCATTGATATAAGCTACCGAGAGTTGGGATCGCTCTGTACTGAAATGACAGAGGAGCCTGATGCTCCTGAGTGAGCAGCTGCCTGGGGTCCCTAAAGCACAATCTTTTTTTCATTTCTCAAGATGGCGAATGAACCACGTTCATAATTTCTATGTGAATTGTGCTCAGCATGATATTAGTTTGGTGCAAAAGTAATTTTGGTTTCTGTAAGTACTTTTAATGGTAAGAACAACAACTACTTTTGCACCAACCTAATAAAACATGAGAACAAAATACATTGGCGTAGTCCTCCCTCTTGCCCTGTTTATGAACAGGGTGGTGACAGATGACTAGGCACACTAGATGCTCCTCCTGAAGCATCCTTGCTTTGGGACCCCTGTGCTATTTGTAAGGCATGAATTTGATCATATGCCTCCAATGGTTAAAACCCTGCAAAGCTGAAATTCAAACTCCTCTGCAAGTGCTCTGGACTGATTTGTGTCCTCCCAAATTCATAGAGGGTCTTTAGGAGGTAATTTAAATGAGAGCATAAGAGTGGGATCCTAGCCGGACAATATTGGTGTCGTTATAAGAAAAGTGAGAGACACCAGCACTCCTGCCCCCTCCGTGCACATACAAGGAGAGGCCACGTGAGCACACAGCCAGAGGTCAGCCAACCACCAGCCAGGAACAGAACCTTCTCCAGAAACTAAATCTGTAACCTTGAATTTCCAGCTTCCAGAATTGTAAGAGAATAAATGCCTGTTGTTGAAGCCCCCCAGCCTATGGGATTCTGTGATGCGGGCAGGGATGACTAAGACAGGAAGGTGCTCAGTCTTCTTCATGATCTGCCTTCTACTGTGTCTTGAGCCCTCTCTCTCCATGGCCACCTGGAAGCTTCATCTTAGATACTCTGGGCTCTGTGAGGCTCTGGGAAGAGACCAAGCTCTCAGGTCTTTCTTTCCCTCCATCAGGAATGGCCTGTGCACAAATGCTTTGTTCTCTTTTCCTCAGCCTTAGCTGAGCTACCACTTCTTCCAGACACCTCCTCAGGCCCACCGTTCTGGTCAGGTGCCTCTCTGTGGGCCCCTCCTGCACCTAAGCGCAGGTATAGCAGTACTTTCACTCCACGATGTAACTGTTGGTCTCTGTTCTGTCGCCCTTACTAGACCTCGAGGTTCAGAACAGTGCAATCTACACCTTGTGTTTCTGAAACTCCCTTCCTTCACCCAGAGCTCGGCACACGGTGGGCAATCAGCAGTGTGGAGAGTCACGGTTGACTGAATAAGGAAGGGGCTGACGACATAGGAGACACATGGCTTTGTGCTTTGCTTACCTTTGAAGGCAGAAGTTGGGCCCCTCACAGAGAAACGGGATAGGAGGTGAAGGAGGGGCCACGCGACTGTCCTCTGTTAGCCTGTGTTTCACTGCCTGCTCCCAGACGGGAGCTGACTCTCCCAAAGCCCCCTCCTTGCCCCTCCCTTTACTTCACCTTTCTTTTCAATTCCCTGCCCCTTCCTTTCTTCCTTTCTGGGTATAAAAATCTTGGAGGAAGGTTTGGTCAGGAGTCAGAGGGGAGGTTTAGAAAGACGAATGTGGGAGAGTGTCCATTTCAGACTCGCGGTGCTGAGATGCAGGACGCGCAGGCTAGCCCTGGAAGATCTACAAGCAGTGGCAGTGCCCTGGGGTGAACTGCACCCAGGAAGGGAGCCCACCCAAGCCGGCAGTCCAGGGGGCCAAATTCAAGACAAAACTGTGTGTGTGCCAAAGAGACTGGGACGGAGTGAAGCATTCAGAAGAAATGAGATCCCAGCCACTCCCGGTCTGTGGTCCAGGTACACTGACGGTCACGTCTGTGGTTCCAGCCTTGGAGAGGCAAAGTTAATTTATCAGAAAATATTTACTCATATCTCCCATACCGCCTTCTACGTGCTTAGCAAACCTCAGTGAATGCATCTGACGTAGGTCCTGCCTCCTGGCGTCTTACGCTCCAACAGAGGGATCCAGAAACATTTCCAAAGACACAATAACATTTTTTAAAATCCATCTTTTAGAAGATGAAAAGTCCTGTGGAAGAAGACAGAAGTAGAGCAGAATGAAAGGAAAGTCAAGGCCTGGTCCAGAAGGACTCAGTGAGTTCGGGTTGAAGGAGTGAATAAATTAATTGGTCAATGCCCTCAGCCTCTTCGAAGTTACTTGACATTAAATTCCCCATCCTCACAGCCTTCTCTCCTTATCTGCCTCTGCCCTTTGTATCCCTAATCTTCAGCACAGAAGGAACTCAGTAAATGTTAGATGAATAGATGGACTTTTGCTGTGGGTCCCGAATGAGGGCTTCCTCCCATCTCAAGTGAACATTGCAGTGGAGACTCAGTTCTGAATTCGGAGTCCCCCAGGGTCTCTCCTCATCAATTCAGAAGCCATCCTGCCTCACAGCAGCTTGATCATAAAACACAGCCCAGCCAGCACTGTGCACTTTGACTCACTCTTTTATTAATGGGTTCCTTCTGCAAATATTCATCACCTCCTTTGGGATTTCAGGTAGCTCTGGGCCCTAGTCTGCATTTACTTTGTCCTTGAGAAAGAACAAAAACTGGGCTTTTCCAGTTGTCCCCTGTGAGAGTGGGGTGCAGATGAATGGTATGGATGGAAACAGATCAGTGGCATCCCAGCCAGAGGACCAACCAACGACCTCCTGAAGAACAGACGAGAGACGTCCTTTGAAAAGTAAGGTGTAGATCAATATGATTATCTGTGATTCATGGGCCCTCAGAGCCTCACCCGGCTCCCTAGGGGCACTATGCATAGTCTCTGCTTGGCTAATGCTTGACAGTTGCTGCTGCAGAGGCACGTGGATGAGGTGGGGGTTGGTGATTCGTGGCCTCCCTTTTGCATTTTGGAACAAGGGACTGTGGCTCAGAGGGGGCCCTTGACTTGTGAGAGGCCCACAGCCAGTAGGTGAGATAGCCAGAATTGGAGCCTACAATGCCAGTGGTGGCCACGAACCCCCATAGAAGGTCCCAGCAGAGGACTAGAGGGTAGGCACAGGGAATAGGACCTCAAGAGATTCTAGGAGAAGGAGGAATAATTCGGAACCCAGGCAGGTCATCAGGAATCCAGAGTCCTGCACACACAGTGCACACTCAGAGCCTGTTTGTGAGGGCTCAATGCAGGAGTCCATGTCAGCTGGGAGTGGGGCACTGAGTTGCTGTGGCTCGGGTGGAACTGACCTCCTCGTGGCTGAGCCTTTGGGGAGAAGTTGCTCAGCAGGCAGCTGAGAAGCTGTGTCTCCACCGTGTAGGTGGGAAAGTGTTGCCCCGACATCTCATCATCACTCATCTTAAGGCCCACTGGAGACCTAAATGTAGCTTCCTAGGACAAGATGCTGTCCTTGATTCTAATGGTAGGACAAAATGGAGTGAAGCTATTATTCTTTTTTTGAAACAGCTATGCCATATGCGAAATACACATAAAAGTGTATCTATGTGTGTATCCAGCACATACTTAGATGATATGTGAGTTCTGTCTCATCACATGACGTCCCATTGTGCAACGGGATATAAAGTTCAAACTGCTTGCTTTCTCCCCACCCTCACTCCCCAGGCCCAGAGGAAAACTACCTTAACAGACTTTTCTCTGTGTGTGCAATTTCCATAACCAGGACTTCTCTTAATACAAATCTGGATATCCACAGGAAGTGACCACTGACTAGCAGATGACAATATGCTAGGGGGATTCCCACGAAGTCAGTGACATGTGTGGGGGGAATTCCACAGTGGCGCAAAGGTTATTACAGAGAGGCACTTATGCTGGAAATCTGAAATGCATGAAACCTGAAATCGTGAAGAGCCTGGCTCAGGGTGGTGGGCAGGTAAGAAGGCAGATGGCCCCTCGCTGCCAGCCTTGAGAGGAGCTGATATTTATATGAAAGTATTATACTTTATGCTCACTATAAATACCAGCTCCCTATGACCTTGAGAGGGCAGATGGGGAAACAGGGACCAGGGAGTCTTGGGGCTCATCTAGTGCCCCACACTGGGGTAGAGGCAGCCCTGGAGCTCAACATGGCTATGTGCACCCACCTCCTCTCATGCCCCAGGGGTCACTTAAGCCCTGTACTCTCTGGGCCAGAGGCCTTGGAATGGGTGGCAGCCCAGGTGTGGGAACTCTGTGATCTGGGGGTTGTGAAGGAATGGCCCAAATCCATTGCACCTTGGCTAGGTGGGCAGTTGGGGAGCATTCTGGTAGTGACGACCCCTCTACAACTAATGCAGACGCTCTGTTCCAAGGAGTAGAAAACAAGAACATGCCACATCTGAGTGCACAACGACGCAGAGGAATGTGCTCGTTCTCTCACTGGGACTAGCACCCAGGGCCTGGAAAGGTTGGATGTGACCTCATGAGCAGAGAGGCAAACATAACGCTGCTTCCCTTCCGGTGCTGCGGCGTGCTGCCACAGTGCAGGGAGCAATAAACAGCCGCCGGGAGAATGGCTGTCAGCTGCTTGCCCACCAATCTTGAAATTGCTCCCAACCAAAGAGTGTGAACTGCAGAGAAAGCTGTCATGAAACATGAACCGGCCCGTGGCTGCCTGCCTGGCTCTTTTTTTTTGAAATGGAGCCTCGCTCTGTCACCCAGGCTGGAGTGCAGTGGCACCATCTCAGCTCCCTCCAACCTCCACCTCCCTGGTTCAAGCGATTCTCCAGCCTCAGCCTCCTGAGTAGCTGGGATTACAGGTGTGTGCCACCAAGCCTGGCTAATTTTTGTATTTTTAGTAGAGACAGGGTTTCACCATGTTGGCCAGGCTAGTCTCGAACTCCTGACCTCTGGTTATCTGCCCGTCTCAGCCTCCCAAAGTGCTGAGATTACAGGCGTGAGCCACCATGCCTGGCCTTAAACTCTTTTCAGTGTTTAATTCTTCTCTTTGCTTTGGGCCATGTGCTTTTACCAGCTAAGTGATCTGCATAGGCTCCTAATGCAGTGCAGCTCTTGGTGAGCAGGAAGAGACTTAGACTGAATGTCTTCAAAGGGCTGCTGTGATCTCTGCATGGTGTCCTTGTGGCGGCCAGAGTAATTATCCACTCAGCCCTGACAGAGGGGCGAACCCAAGCTTGGCTGAGCAGACCCTGGGAACGATTATGGGTGGGCATTACCTTCACGTGATACAGTGGTGGGTGAGAAGCATGGTGGGAAGTGAGCCTGAGTTAATTTGCTAACCATATGCATCATGCATATGGTTGAGTCATGACTGTTCTTCAGGTTGACCTCGTAAAGTGGCATTTCAGCCACCAGCCAATGGACTCTTACCTTATCTGAGGGTGCAGAACACCCCTCAGCATGCACCCCTCCTGCTCTAGTCCCACACCCCTCCTGCTTATTCTCACAGCCCTCGTCACGAAGGCACTGTGGATTCTCTGTCTCCACTAACCTGCACGCTCTGCAAAACAGGCACCAACCAGGTTTTGTTCATCCACACGGCTCGGGTTATGCACAGACAGTGCTCAATAAATGAAGTCTGAGTGAATAACCTCTCAAGTCATCCACCATATTTCAGTCCCTCCTTGGCTGCCTCTCTGCCCCAGCCGCAGAAGCTTCTGCCCACGCCATCACCTCCCCAGTTAGTGTCTAGAAAGAGTGTTTCATTTAATTCCCTTTATTATTTTGCATTTTACAAAGTATTTCTCATTATTTTGCAGAATGATGCAAAGTGAATCTGAGCTCTCCTAAATGGAAAGACTAAGGGAAGAGCTCATCTCATACTTTGTGGACTTGGTGTTTCAATCCACACAAGGACGTGATTGCAAACACTGCCCGGAAATCAAGTGGACCTCATACTCAGGCCGCTTTAGTCAGGTTTCCCACGGTGGCACTATTCACATTGAGAGCTGCATCTATCTTTGTTATGGGGGGAGCCCTGTGCCCCATAGGATGTTCAGTGGCAACCTGGCCTCTACCAGCTTATGCCACTAGCAGCCTCCTCTAGAAAAATGGCAATCAAAAATGTCTCCAGATACTGTTTAATACCCCCCAGTAGGGCAAAATAGAGCCAGGTGGCCAACCGAGACTTTAATGCGGTGGTGGAGATACACACCTCTTGCCAAGAGTGCCAGTTTTGATGGGTTCAGCAGACACCTTCCTTCAGAGCAAGTCTGCTGCACACCTTCTGGCAATGGGAACTTACGAGAAAACATTTTTATCTGTGATGATTTGAAAATATTTAAGATGTTATTATCATTTGTGGATCAGAGCATCTTGTACTTCCTAAACTTTTTGCAATTGTAGCCCAAGCAACTCTTCCAGCCCAACTTGAGTCTGAGATGGTTATCACAAATGTGCCCATTAGATGGATGGAAAAACCGAGCCCTGGAAGGGTTGAGAGGCAGGAGCAAGGCTGAGACAATATGGCACTGGAACCCAGACCTTTTAAGCCCTAAGCCCTACAAAACCATTAGACTCTGTTGCTTTAACATTTCTTTTCTGGGGAATAATTTGGCTGATTTTATTGGAATCTCCTGCCAGCCATGTGGTTATTACACTCTTGTTGCTTCCGTAGATATTCTACCAGATAGATGGGTTTAGGGAATCCTGCCCCTGAAGCGGGTCCACTGAATCCAGGATGCCTTGCAGGTTCTGGCTGGGTGGCATGCCTGTTTCTATCACTGAAAAGAAACAACTGGACTCACTCAGGGGACCGGAATCTCAGAATTTCTTTGCTTTTCCAAAGGCATGGCACTATTTTTGAATGGCACTATTTTTGGATGGCACTATATTTTGCAGGTGCAAACAAGGGCTTTGGCAGGCAGAGGTGGGCCCAGCTGGGGAGACAATGCAGTTAACAGAAAGTCATTGTGGAGACAGTGCTGGTTAGCCCAGCTGCCGCAGGTTTGGGTAGACTCACAGCTAGCAATGGGCCAGGAAGTTTGGGAAACATCATCAGGCTCTTCCGGAAATGCTAATGAGCCCCCGCTCAGCTGTTGCTTTACCTGTCTGTCTGACGGGATGTGTGGGTGGGCATTGCGCTTCCCAGGAAAGAAAGCAATAACTCAGGCTGAAACCCTGGGCACTAATAAAATGCATCCAGAGGAGATGATGATGGCTTTATGTAGGAGTCATGAGGTCTTGGCAACAGCAAAAACAAGAGAAAGTGAGTTGGTAACGGGATGATCAATAGCACATTAGAGTACAGTAAACCCAAATTAAAGTCAGTGTTTAGGAACCAGCAGAGGCATTGTTCTGACTCTAATTGTGGCTTCCATTCAATAACCCTCTTTGTCTTCCAGCTTCACTGCTGGGACTTCTACCTCCAAGTACAATAATGCCCCACATCGGGTGGAAGGTGCAGTCAGCAGTAGTTCTCAGAACCTTTAATTAGCAAAGGTAGGAGGGTCTGCAGCAACATGGGACAATTTCTCAGAGATTGCTACTAGTATCATCTATTTAACAAGCAAGTCCGCTCTCACCTGTTTTTAGGTTTAGCCACTGCCTTCTCATACATCTGCATCCCAAATAGACCCTATGGTGTAACCGAATTTAGATCCTTTCCTCTTGAGCAGCGTTATGAGTTTCTTGAGGTTGCCATAACAAATCACCACAAATGTGGTAGCTTAAAACAGCAGACGTTTATTTTCCGGCAGTTTTGGAAGCTGGAAGTCTGACCTCAAGGTATCGGAAGGCTACGCTCCCACTGAAGGCTCTAGGGGAGGATTCTTCCTTCTCCCTTTCAGCTTCTGCTGGCTGCAGATGTTGGCTTGTGGCTGCGTGGCTCCTGTCTCTGCCTCCATCTTCTCATGAACTTCCCTTCCCTGTGCATCTCTTCAAATAACACCTGTTATTGGTAGCTGGGCATGGTGGTGCACACCTGTAGTCTCAGCTACTCGGGAGGCTGAGGCATGAGAATCACTTGAACCTGAGAGTAAGAGGTTGCACTCAGCCGAGATCACGCCACTGCGCTCCAGCCTGGGGGACATAGCGAAACACCATTAAAAAAAAAAAAAAAAAAAAAAAAAAGCCTGCTATTGGATTTAGGGTCCACCCAGATAATCCAGGATGAGTTCTTCACCTAGAGATCCTTCACTTGGTTCTTTACTCTGCTGTAGACTGAATGGTTATGTCCCCCTAAAATTGAACATGTTGAAATCCTAACCCCAATGTGATGGTATTAGGAGGTGTGGCCTTTGGGGGGCAATTAGTTCATGAGGACAGAGCCCTTGAGAACGGGATGAGTGCTTTAATAAAAGAAGTCTGAGGGAGCTTGGTCACTCCCTCCACCATGTGAAGACACACCAATGAGTTGGCCATCTGTGAACCTGGAAAGTGGCATTCACCAGACACCAAATCTGTTAGCACCTTCTTCTTGCATTTCCCAGCCTCCAGATCTGTGAGAAATAATTTTCCATTTTTTATAAATTGCACAGTTTATGGTATTTTGTTATAATAGCACAAATGGAGTAAGACATCCATGGACGTGACCCTTTTTCCAAATAAGGTCACATTCAGCGGTTCTAGGGGTTAGGAGGTGGAAATGTATTTGGGGGGGCCATCATTCAGCCCATGACAAGCAATGATGCATCTGAAAGGCCTGGCACACAAGAAGCGGTCACTACTTACTTGTGCTTCTTTTTGTGCAATGCCCTATCATTATCGGCCTGTGGATCTATAGTCATCAAGCCCGGGAGGGTGTGGCTGGATACATCACCTCTCATGTCTCTGCTGAAAGGCCTTCATGTTTCAGAGGAGTCTTTCATCCTGTTGGGGATCAACTCAAAGCTGTTGTCTGGACAGAGGTGGTTGGAAAGACAACAGAGGCCCAGCAGCTGTGAAATGACTTATGGGCAGACAGATTTGCCCACATCTCGTCGGAGCATGGGGTCAGTCTGGGAACGCAGATGCCTGCATGTGGAGTGCTGTGTCAGGAGCTGTGGCCTCCCCTCAGGGTGTTGAATGTCTTTGACACCTGCTAGGGAAGGAGGGAGCACTACAGTTATCAAAGAGAAAGTGGAGGCTCAGCAGGTGCTGAATGAGGCTGATGACTTGTGGAGTCTGTTATTCCAGTTTCCCTAAGCCCTGTGCTGCTGAGGCCTGAAGGGAGGCAGGGATATAAAGAATGGTTGTGAACTGGTCCCCAGATGGAACTCTCTGCTCTCTGTCTCTGGGCTTCCTTGTTTAATCAGGAGACTGCTGGGAGAATGCGAGACTTCTGTGAGCCTATGAAAACATAGGCCTCAGTAATGGGGCAGCTAGGGAGTTCCAGGTCCCAGTCTCCTGGCCAGCACCTGTAAGGACCCACACTTTCCTCCTGGTCTTGTGGACTGACTTCCCATCAGGGTTTCTGAGCCTAGAGCCTCTCCTGAGGAATTTCCAAAGCCTACAACTCAACAACGTATCACTAGCTGATCTTAATCTGCTACCGCTAGGTTGGGCTCAAGTGACTGCTTTCCTTTTAAAACAATTGTCCTCCTTGACAGATGAGAAAATTGAGGCCCAGAGAGCTCAAGAAGCTTGCTCCCAACCACAGAGCTGATAAGTAGTAAATCCACGATGCAAATCCAGGTGATCTGCCCCCAGGCCCACACTCCTGGCCACTGCACACAGAGCCTCAGGAGCCCATGCTTCCAGCACAGCTGTGCTGGAATGAGTTCGTGTGCATCTATGAGTAACAGTTCTGATAATTTCTTTATTTCTTTCCAATTCTCCATGCTTTCTTGAGTAGTAGATGGTATTTTATATAATGAATACACAGTAAATGCTGAATCAAAATCAATTAATTATAGCATGAATGAGGCTAATTCTGTAATTTATCATAGTTATAGATTTTCTATATTTCAAATAAAGATGATAGAATTTGCTGCCTTGTAGCCTTAAACATAAGATGAGAAATGTAAATCCCAGCTCAAGTGCAATGCGTTTGCTGGAGAACCCAAGGGGGAGAGAACGAGGTTGCCATTTGTAACTGTCATTGAGCACATTCAGCTGAATTCCAGGGACAAGTGTGATTCTATTTTGGGGTCCAGGAAGAGACTATTTTGAACCTTCGGATCTGGGTTGCCTCCTCCCTTCTCACTGCAGCATCAGCTCTCAAGAAAATCGTAGCATCAGACGCATGGAGATGTTAACCCTACTGCAAGAATCCAGCTCATTAGTGAGGCCACCAACTCCACTGAAAACCCCAGATGCCCTTTTCCAGGAAGCATCTACTTGCCCTCTCATGAAATAACTCTCTCCTCCCTCTTTCCTTCCCTCCCTCACCATCCCGACCCACACCCGATTTCCCAGATAGACTTATCTCAAATAACTTCCTGTGTCATTCTGTTCATGATGTAAAGAAAAATAAATTCAAATAGGACTGCTTTTTGTACCAGAAATTAGTCTATAAAGATTGGCCTTTGTAACATGAAGGAAGGACAGAGCTCATGAAAAGTTCAAAAGAGGTGATTCCCAGATGAGCTGAAATTTTAAGAAGTCATGCAGTGGGGAGGGCCATATGATGGGAAAGTTCATGGGGTGGGAGGTCCATGCGGTGGGGAGGTCCATGGAGCTGGAAGGTCCCTAGGGTGGGGAGGTGCATGTCGTGGGAATGTCCATGGGGTGGGAAGGTCCATGTGGTGGGAGGTCCATGGGGTGGGAATGTCCGTTGGGTGTGGAGGTCCAGGGGTGGGGAGGTCCATGGAGTTGGAAGGTCCCTGGGGTGGGAGGACCCTGGGGTGGGAGGTCCATGGGGTGTTGAGGTCCATGGGTTGTGAAGGCAAATGGGTGGGGAGGTCCCTGGAGTGGGAGATTCATGTGATAAGGGAAGTTCATGGGGTGGGGAAATCCCTGGGGCAAATGGGAGATCCATGGAATGGGGAAGTTCCTGGGATGGGGAAGTCCATGGGGTGAGAGGGAGGTCCCTGGGGTGAGAGGGAGGTCCCTGGGATTAGTGGGACTTCCCTGGGGTGTGGAGGTCCCTGGGGTGGGAGGCCCACAAGATGGGGTGATCCTTTACTGACAGCCTCTCTGGCCCTTGGTGTTTCCTGAAGCTCCAGGCAAAGAGCCAAAAAGCAGGTCAGGGTATCTCAGCACATGGAAGGGGAAGGGCTGCCCTGTGTTCTCCTGTCATTAGCCTTCCTCTGCAGCATATCTTGTCACCAGAGAGCATATTTATTGACAGAGAAGATGATTGAGAAAAACAGGAACCATCTTTCTTGCTCAACTTCCACTCAAGTATATTTATTGAGATTTGTGATACATTAAAAACAAAAATAATATTTAAAATTAAAATTTCACTGGTCACGTAGTATATAATTATTTTGGAAATCTCAAAGAAGACACCTTTAGCCAAAAAAAAAAAAAAAAAAAAAAAGCAACCTGGGATAATTACTCTTGACCATCCAGGGTTAATCTTTCAATCCCTTATCAATGTAATTAAAAAGTAGGTCAAATTGCAAATGTCTTTTTTTTGTCTTTTCTCAGTTCAGTGGAAGTTTATATAATAAAATCTCTAGTGGTGAGTGTACAATTTGATGAGTTTGACGAAAATATATAGTCATTTAGCCATCAGCACAATCATGATATGAAACATTTTATTCAGCCCCAAGTTTTTTTCTGTACGATTTAGCTATCAATTCCTTTCCCAAGCCTCCATCACCTGACAAACGCTGATCCATTTTCTATCACCACAGTTTTGCCTTTTCCAGATCGTCTCATGTAAGCATCATCTTATAGTATATAGTCTTTTGTATCTGACTAGTTTCACTTAGCATAATACTTTGAAGATTCATCCATATTGCAGCATACAGCAGTAACTTACTAGTTTTTATTATTGAGTAGTATCTCTTTGTATGGAGTTCTACAATATGCTTATCCACTTTCTGGTTGATGGATACTTGGGTCCTTTTCAGGTTTTGACTATAATGAGTAATGCTGCTAAGAATCAACAAACAAATCTTTACATGGACATATGTATGTATTTCTCTTGGGTAACTACCTGGGAGTGGAATTGCTAATGTCTTATAGTAAGTGTGCATTTAACTTGGTGAGATATTGCCAATCTGTTTCCTAAAATGTCACTGACATTTCCCAACCCATCAGCAATGGAGGAGAATTTTGGTTACTCCAAATTGTTGACATCACTTGATATTGTCAGTCTTGTTAATTTTAGTCACTCTGTGGTTTAATTTACATGTTGCTAATGACCAAAAAAGACAAGCATCTTTTCATGTATGTATTTGCTATATGCATATATTCTTTGGTGAAGTGTTTGTCCAAATACTTTGACTGGTTTAAAAAAAAAAAACAGGTTTTGGTCAGACCCGGTGACTCACGCCTGTAATTCCAGCACTTTGGGAGGCTGAGGCGGGTGGATCACGAGGTCAGGAATTCAAGATCAGCCTGACCAGCATAGTGAAACCCTGTCTCTACTAAAAATACAAAAAATTAGCTGGGCGTGGTGGCAGGTGCCTGTAATCCCAGCTATTCGGGAGACTGAGGCAGGAGAATCACTTGAACCCAGGAGGTGGAGATTGCAGTGAGCTGAGACTTCACCACTGCACTCCAGCATGGGCAACAGAGCAAGACTCCATCTCAAAAAAACAAAAACAACAAACAAACAAACAAAAACTGAGGTATTTCCTAATTATTAAATTAAAAATGTGTGTGTTACATTCCGAATAGAAGTACTTTACTGAATATATGTTACTCAAATATTTTATCTCATATAATATTGTAGTTTGCCTTTTCATTTTCTTAATGGTGTCCGCTATAGTCTAAATGTGTTCCCCAAAAACCATATGTTGGGAACTGAATCCCCAAAGCAGTAGTATTGGGAGATGGGTACTTTTGGCAGGTGTTTTGGGCATGAGGGCTTGGCCTTCAGGAACAGATCAATGTCACTATAAGAAAGGCCTTCAGGAGGGGGTTGGTTCTCACTTGCCCTTTTGCCTTCTGCCACGTAAGGATGCAGTAAAAAAGCCCTCACTAGGTGCCACACCTGGATTTTAGGTTTCCCAGCCTCCAGAATGTGAGAAATAAATTTCTGTTTTTTATAATTTACCCCCTGAAGTAGGCTGTTCTTGCATTGCTGTAAAGAAACAACTGAGACTGGTTAATTTATAAAGGAAAGAGATTTAGTTGGCTCGTGGTTCCACAGGCTGTCCAGGAAGCATGGTGTGCTTAGCTTCTGGGAAGGCTCAGGGAGCTCACAATCATGGTGGAAGGCATAGAGAGAGCAGGCATGTCACATGGCCACAGCAGGAGCAAGAGGAAGATGGGAGAGGTGCCACACTTTTAAACAACCAGATCTTGTGAGAACACACTTACTATTGACAGGACAGCACTAAGAGCGTGGTGCTAACCTGTTCATGGGAAATCTGCCCCATGATCCGTCACCTACCACAAGACCCCACCGCCAACACTGGGGATTACAATTCGATGTGAGATTTGGGTGAGGACCCAGATCCAAACCCTGTCACCTGTTCTCAGGTATTCTGTTATGGTAACACAAATGGGATGAAGATGGTGGCTTTTGGAGCACAAAAGTTTTAAATTTTGATGATGTTTAATGTAATTTGTGCTTCCTAGGCCTTTGTTTTAAAATCCTTGCTTTTCCTGAGGTTGCAAAGTTTTTCTCTCTGTTTTCTTCTACAAGTTTTATAGTTGTAGCTATTATTGTTAAGCCTGTTATCCTTTTTGAGTTAGGTTTTTTAATGGTATGAGTTTAGGTCCAGGTTTATTTGTATTTAGTATAGATGTCCAAGTGTTCTCTCACCATTTGTTGAAAAATGTGTCCACTTCCCATATGGAATTGCCTTGGCATCTTGTTGAAAATAAATTTCCCATATGTACATGTCCTGTTTCTGGACTTTGTCTTTTGTTCCATTGTTCTGTATGCTTATGTGTATACCAATGCTCTTCGGCTACTATAACTTTATAGTCAGTGTTTTAAGTAGTGTGGACAGTCAAATTTTGTTCTTTTTCAACATTGTTTGGCTTTTCTACGTTCTTTGCACTTTAATGTAAATTTTTGAATTAGCTTATCAACTCTACAAATAATCCTGCTGGATTTTGATTGGAATTACATAAAATCTATAGATCAACTTATGGATAGTTGCCTACTTAATATGTTGAGTCTTCTAATTTGTGGACATGGTATATGTCTCCATTTATTGGGGTTCTATTTACTTCTGTCAGCTAATATTTTGTATTTTTTAGTGTACAGATCTTGAACTTTTTTGACAATTTTTTCTTTATATATTTCATGTTTTGATGCATTTGTAAATGGTATAGTATTATTTTATTAATTATATCTATATTTCATTACCAGTATACAAAATTCAATTAATTTTTGTATTATTGTATCCTGCAGCCTTGTTTGGGAGATTCAATAATATTTTCCAAATAAAAGATCATTTTATGTTGTTGGGTGATGTCTGTTTGTTTTTTGTCTTTTAATAAAAAAGAAAAATCTTTGCTTTAAGTTGCAGAACTTCAGTGTTCCTGAGAAGAAGAGAATGAGTTATTTTTCCCCTATGGACATAGGAGGAATGGTAGGAATTAGCATTTTAAGAAGTCTAAGTACCCGATCATTCAGATCAGAGCACGGCGTCTTGCAAAGATGCCTCTTTCCTTGCTTCATTCATTCTATACCCAGTTGGCATGGTCGGAATAGAACAGGGCGATGGAAGAGAGCAGTAACAGATGGGAGGAGAAGAGCAACAATAGAAAGAAACCCTATTCTGCATTCATCCTGATTCTCTAAAGAAGGAAATCCTGGGTGCTTTCCAAGCCACTTTCCAGGGCACTGCATGTGTCCCAGGCAGCCAAGTCCTGCTCCCACCTCTCGGATTTGGAGCCCCACACTTGTCAGGGAGGTTCCACAAAGTAGCCACAGACAAAAGGTGATATGGCCTGGAGCCAACTTCCTGCAGAGAGGAAACCCTATCAGCCTAACTGAAGCAAAGACTGTGTAATCCCAAATAATGGACTGAACATTCACGTGCCAAGGGAGAAGGGATTTACAAAAAGGGAATTAGGAAGTCAAAATTTGTCAAATTTTAATTGAGCACTGAGCTGGAGAAAGAAAGGTTACTTGTAGCATTGATGGGTCCTCAGTCACTGGAACTGTGCACTGCTCCTGTGTTGAGGAAACCTCACCCCATTCCACTCCCCCTTCCCCACTCCCCAACCAGGGCACATCTCCAAAGTGTGTACCCAGAGTACAAGGGCGAGGGGAGGGAAGAATGTATGGGAACGTCTGTTGACATCCCTCTTTTACTTTTCATGTTAGCGTTTCTTTTATAGCATCTGTAGCACATTAATATAACACTGTAGACTCAAATGCAACACACACACGTTACTGTACACGGTCAAAGTATGTTGTATTGATGTGGAATGTCATGAAAAAGTGCGTAAACATATGGTCTTGAGAAAGCGTTCAATGATATCCTTAGATCTGGTTTCTGAGCCTGTGTTTACCAGCATATTTGGGATTTTGTATGTGCTGTGATACTGAAAAGAAAGCCTGTCCAAAGCTGATGATCACACGTTGGGCTGTGGTGGTCCTGCCAAGGGACCTGCCCCTGACAGAACCAGCCAGCGCCTCTCACCTGCACACACTTGCTTTTGTAGAGACTTTATTTTACCTTTACCTTCAAGTGTTTTTCTGAACTTTCCCCAAGCACAAGGGCATCTGCATGGTGCTACCCTGGGCCATCCCAGGGAGATTTCCTCTAGACAATCCAGAATAAAAATGGTTCCTCAGGTACAAGCCAACCCCTGTTGCTGTTCTGACCACCTATTGGTGTGTAACAAACCTCTGCAAAACACTAAGCAGCAATGTTATTATCTCTTGTGGTTCCCGGTGTTGAGGGACTCAGCTGGTTGTTCTTCTGCTCACTCTAGAGCCTACAGGCATTTGCACTTTGGTAGCAGCTGAGGCTGGAGTCATTGGAAGACTCATTTGAGATACTGGTGTCACCCGAAAGAGGTCCCCGATGCAGACCCCAAAAGATGGTTCTTGGATCTTTTGCAAGAAAGAATTTGAGGTGAGACCATAGAGTAAAGTGAAAGCATGTTTATTAAGAAAGTAAAGGAGTAAAGGAATAGCTACTCCACAGGCAGAGCAGCAGCAGGAGCTGCAGGTTGGCCATTTTCATGGTTATTTCTTAATTATGTGCTAAACACGGGGTGGATTATTCATGAATTTTCTGGGAAAAGGGTGGGCAATTCCTGGAACTGAGGGTTCCTCCCCTTTTTAGACCATACACAGTAACTTCCTGATGTTGCCATGGCATCTGTAAACTGTCATGGCACTGGTGGGAGTGTCTCTTAGCATGCTAATGCATTATAATTAGCATGCAATGACCTGAGGTCACTCTCATGGCCATCTTGGTTTCGGTGGGTTTTGGCCAGCTGTTTTACTGCCACCTGTTTTATCAGCAAGGTCTTTATGATCTGTATCTTGTGCCGACCTCCTATCTCATCCTGTGACCTAGAATGCCTTAACCATCTGGGAATGCCACCCAGTAGGTCTCAGCCTCATTTTACCCAGCCCCTAGTCAAGATGGAGTTACTCTGTTTCAAACGCCTCTGACACTGGGACAGTGGGCCTCTTTAGCTCTCCATGTAGCCCCAGGGACTCTCCTCATAACTCCAGGGTCTCTCCATGTAGCTATAGGGTCTCCTTGTGGGTCCCCAGGGTCTGTCCATTTAACCTCTGGGTCTCTCCCCACAACCTCTCCATCGGGGTAGCTGCACTTCCAATAGAGCAGCTCAGGGCTCCCAAGAGCATAAAAACAGAAGCTTCTAGGTCATCTCAAGGTTTAGACACTGGTACAGTGTCGCTTCCAAAACATTATTATTATTCATGAAAAGATCATAGGCCGGCCTAGAGTCACAATGTAGTTCCCCGACTACCTAACAGAGTGAATGTTGGAAAATGGTTTATCCAAGGCCATCCACAACCCGTTATCATTCAGATTTAGGGAAAATGATGAAGAATCAAACTTTTGGAGAAGACCAGGGTATATTTTATATCGAGATAAAATGACAGGTATATCTGAGCTATATGTAACCATCTGATATGGGAACTGAGATATAGCTTTTTCTTTTTTTGTAACTAAATACTGCATATTTATGATCAAAACACAAAACAAATTAGGAGAATTGAGGATGTCCTGAGATATCCACTGCTGTTTCTTGAAACTTTTGGTTTTTAAGTCACAAATAGTAGAAGACAAATAATTATTGTTAGGATCATCTGTGACAGGGATAATCTTTTTCTCCCACTGATTTTAGAGGCTTTGAAATGGTCCTAGAATGATTCGTCATTGTTTTTGTTGTTAAGGATCTCTCCCATTTTTGGTTTATGTCTGATTGTCATGTAAAGGCTTTTAAGTCTGTCTGTGGGTTGTAGATAAGATTGAGTTAGCTAACCACCAAATTCAGTTTTATTTGCTTAAATAAAACTATTTATTTGCTTCACTGAGAAGAAGTGGAACTCTACATAGTCTTCTTCTTAGGGACTGGATCAATTGAGACAGTGACTGGATCTGTTGGAGAAGAAGCCTCAGCTGTGCCCTTCTGCTCTCTACCTAAAGCGTACATGACCTTTGCACACTTTCTTCAGCACTATCAATATGCACAATGTGCTATTTCATGCACAACGAGTGACAAGACTGCCTGTTTAACGAAGAATTGGCCTGTCATATTTCTTTTAAATTTCTACTAATATGCTAGCTGGAACTAGATAACTAACAGCCATGGATATGACCTTCAGAAATTTCCACTGGAATGAAGATCTGAAATAATTGTCCCAGTGTATTCCATTTATTTATCCACTTTTTGCAGTGAGTAGATATTTACTATGCACCTAGTAGAGCTCATTCAGACACAGTGCTAGGCACAGATGCAGAAAAGTTTTCAGAAAGGAAGTTGGTGTCGGACTGGGCCTTGGAGGGAGCACAGCTGGGCACGGAGTAGAATTAACTGTAGAGGGGGCAATAGGGGCCCACAGGACCTGGCATACTTAGCACATGCTCTGGAGCAGGAGTCAGCAGGACTGGTCTAGGAGGGGTCAGGTAGTAAATAACTTAGGCTTTGAGGGCTGTCAGGCCTCTGAGCTGAAGCTAAGCCATCATATCCCCTGTGACCGCAGGTATACGGGGCCTGAAGCAACTGAAGAATCACAAAAGAAGTGAAAATAGCCAATTTCTGCCCTAACTGATGACATTCCACTGCTGTGATTTGTTCCTGCCCCTTCCTAACTGATCAATTAACCTTGTGACATTCCTTCTAGACAATAAGTCTCAGAACATCTCCACTGAGTACCTTGTGACCCCCGCCCCTGCCCGCAAGAGAAAAACCCCCTTTAACTGTAATTTTCCACTACCCACCCAAATCCTATAAAACAACCCCACCCTATCCCCTTTGCTGACTCCTTTTTTGGACTCAGTCTGCCTGCACTCAGGTGACTAAAAAGCTTTATTGCTCACACAATGTGGGGAAAAGAAAGAGAGATCAACCTGTTACTGTGTCCATATAGAAAGAAGTAGACATAAGAGACTCTATTTAGTTCTGTATTTGAGATGCTGTTAATCTGTGACCCTACCCCCAACCTTGTCCTTGCAAGAGACATGTGCTGTGGTGACTCAAGGTTTAATGGATTTTGGGCTGTGCAGGATGTGTCTTTGTTAAACAAGTGCCTGAAGGCAGCTTACTGGTTAAAAATCCTGCCCGTCCCTGGGCAATGGAACATCTCGGTGTAAAACCCAATTGTATGCTCTGTTTACTGAGATAGGAGAAAACCACCTTACGGCATAAGGTGGGACTTGCTGGCGAGACTTGCTGGCGCAATGCTGCTAAAAGATTTATGGAGATGTTTGTATATGCGTATCAAGGCACAGCAGTTTCCTTTGAACTTATTCATGTCACAGAGATCTTTATCCATATGTCTTACTGCTAATTTTCTCCCTAAAATGATCCTATTGTCCTGCCACTCCCTTATCTTTAAGAAGGTAAAGATAATTATCAGTAAATACTAAGGGAACTCAGAGACGGGTGCCGGCGTGGGTCCTCTGTATGCTGAGGGTTGGTCCCCTGGGCCCACTTTTTCTTTCTCTATACTTTGTCTCTGTGTCTCATTTCTTTTCTCAAGTCTCTCGTTCCACCTAACGAGAAATGCCCACAGGTGTGGAGGGGCAGGCCACCCCTTCAACACAAAGCCTGTTTGGTGGTCTCTTCACAGGGACAAGCGTGACAGGGGCCACATGGCCTCTGTTGCAATGAGTCATCCCTGCTGTGAGCCTGAAAGTAGCCATAGGCAATATGCAAATGAATATTCTCCTTATGTTACACTAACACTTCACTTAATTAACATAGGTGGTGGGCCAGTTTGGGCCCATGGATCACGGTTCATGGAGTCTTGTTTAGAGAAGTTCTCAAGCCCTGTGTCCCTACAAATCTCCTGGGAGGCTTATTAAAACAGATTTCTGGATCCCACCCCCAGAGCTTCTGATTCCATTGGTCTGAATCATAATAGGGCCTGGGAATGTGCATTTGGATTCCCAGTGACAAGGACTCCCAGCTTGCTTCATTTGCATTCACCTTTCTTGGTAACTTAGTGCTTAGGCTTTCCCCAAAGCCATGACAGGTGTTGATGGCAGGTGTGGCTGTTCGATCAGTGTACGTGTGTAACTACCTGAGCTAGTTCCCAGATTTGACTGCCTGTACCCTGTCCCTTCCTCGTTTCTCTGTACAGCTACAGCGTCTCCTCACTGATCTTCCTGCCCAGATGGATCCAAATGCCCTTGACTGGTCTCATAACATGCTGGGTAGGTTAAGGAACAATATTCCCTCCCCTCTAGGTTCTGAATTTATTGAGAAATGGTCATAAGAGACAGCAAGGGATCAGACATATCATTCTTAAGATAATAATCATTGCAAACACTTGTACAATACTTATGAGGGCCAGGCATTCTTCCAAGGGCTTTACCAGCTCATTTACACAGTATGGCAATTCCATGAATTACTGAGGGTGACCATCACCGTTTTACTGATGCAGGCAGCAAGGCATGGAGAGGTGAGTCACTCCTTAGAGTAAGTACAGTTATGGTTCCCATTTTGCCAATGTGCATGCTCAGGTACAGAGGCATGAGTGACTTGCCCAAGGCCACACAGGTAGAGCTGGGGGACCTGTCCTGTAGAACTACTGCTGGATCTCAAGGTCAAAGTTTACTCCCTTGACCTCTGCTCTCAACTACTCTGGTCAGAGGAGACGGATCTCAGAGGCACAAGCAGGGAGTGCCCTGAAGTTGCTAAATAAAGGAGAGAAGAATGCTGTTTCTCCTAGGTATACAGCCAAGACTCTGTGACCATACAGTGGAGCTATGCACTGTGGTGACTTTCCCCACCTAGACAGGTGGCGTTCCTTTGTTGGAGATTTGTTATTTTTCTTATAAGCACTGGCATCCCATATTCAGGCAGCATACGCTTTTGCATAGTTTTCATGGAATATGTCTGTAGGCCTCAGGTCATAAAGTTGAGTATGGTTTTAACATCAAACACTTTATATCTGGTGTTGAGAAACAGGATCAAGGCAAATAGTGGAAGGAGGTTTTCATCATCATGCTGTGAGGTTGGGAGTGGACCCAGGGAATCGCTGACTCCATGTGGAAACTGGCCACCTTTGGAATTCTGCCACATATTTAAAAGTCACGCTTGTGATTTAAAATTTACTTATTTTTACTCTTTTGTAACATGATTCAAAAATTCATGAGATAAAAATCATTTGGCATTTTAACAGCGCTGTCTGATTCATGAGACATATTTATGATGGATCTTTCTTGTGCAGTCATTGCTTCTAAGGATTTCACAAATAAAGGAGTGGCTTCCTTGATGTGAAACTCCTGTGGTGTTGAAGGCTTACATAGGCAACAACACTGAGCCTCCTCTGGAGCCAGGATCCTCTGCACGGAGGTGCCTTTCCCAGCTACTGTGACCTGGGGGCCTTCCTCGTATGCGTGTCCAGGCGGCACTGGGAGTCCTCCAATGCCTGCTGCTCTGGTCCCTCAGGATCTCGTCTTGGAGGCGGTGGATGGAACGCCCTTGAAGGAATCCCACAGCCCCTGGGCATCCCCATTGCAGAGCTCCATTTCCCGCTGGCCTTTTTTAGTTCCCTTTTGGATCTCAAAAGGCCTATGTTTTCTTCTCTTCATAGAGAGTTCACTTTGGGCTATGTCTCCATTAATTCCTAAATTGTGTCTGAGCTGGATTGTTATCCTCCTTTAGCTCCTTGTGCTCAATCATCACTGTCCTGCCAGTGTTCTTTCAGTGATTGTGTGGTTTGATGCCACAGTTTGGTTTTCCTTTTATGTTCAATGTATTAGAAAGGCCCTGTATAAGGACCCCATCTCTGCTGACTCATTTATTGAGATGGAGAAGCTCACTATGGGCATGACTAGGAAAGTGTGTGCCATATGTGCACTGGCCACTGGGGGCGGTGTGTGCCACTGGGCGCGGTGGGAGAGAAAACAAGGGAGACGAGAGTAGAATGCACGAAGGACTTTGGAAAAGAATAGAGACATAATTTCTTAATCAATGGAGTCTAGAACTTCAGCCTTAAAAATAGTAAATCATATTTAAATGTTATTTATATAAGCAATGATAAATAAAGTAACACAATATATCAAAAATCATGTAACAGAAAAAAACATTGGGTGCTCTTAGTGGGAGGCAAGGTCCAATATAACTTTGACCTGCAAAGTTTAATAAGCTTTGTGCATGCAATTTCCGTTACCCACTAGAAGATCATGAGAATAAGATTTTGGTTGCTGTTTTATTTTGTTTATTTTTATTCAGTTGCTTTGTTTGTTTGAAGTGTGACATGAAAATGTTAAGTGTTTTGAGTGCTGTATCTTGCCAAGGGCTTAGCTACAGCAAGGTCAAACCAAAGTAGGCTTGTCCACAAGAATAAGAAAGGAGCTTGGTGACCCATAGAACATTGATGTACAAAGGTGTGGCATTAGAGGCCACAGACGGGGGGAACCAAGTCCATTGGAGACTGGATGCAGTGTATGGTTCTATAAGACATCAGGGTCAAGTAAGGGGGGCATATGGATCAAGCTCTGCAGAGAAATAAAACCAATAGGAGATAAATATATACAGATACACACACACACACGCACACACACACACCCCTTACTGGTGGAGGGTGTCCAAGTTCTTGGCATCTTGAACAAAGAATTGAAAAAAATGCACAAAAAAGCAGGAAAAGAATGAAGCAACAAAAGCACAGATTTATTGAAAATGAAAGTACACGCCATGCAATGGGAGCAGTCCAGGCAAGGGGCTCAAGTAACCGGTTACAGAATTTTCTGGGGTTTAAATACCCTCCAGAGGTTTCCCATTGGTTACTTGGTGTACACCCTATGTAAATGAAGTAGTGACCTGCAATCAGTCTGATTAGTTGCAGAAAGAGACCCATCAAAGGCTGAAGTGAAGTTACAAAGTATACCCTATGCAAATGAAGACTTAGTCCACAACCAGCCTGATTGGTTGCAGGAGGGGACCAATCAGAGGTACTTTCAGTTTTTCATCTGCCACTCAGAAAAGCGAGGAGTTGCAAAGGGAGTAGTCTCTGATCTTTTTGTTACTTGGGCCTGGAAAATTGGTGTTTTCTTTTGATTTAGTTCTAGGAAGTCAGTGTGAATCGGCCTTAGGTTCCCTGCCTCTGGACCCTATTCTCCTGCCTCATATATATGTATATCTATATATGAAGAGATCGATAAGGTATTGGCTCAGGGAATTATGAAGGTGAGCAGCCTCCTAATCCACCATCTGCAGCTGAGACCCAGAAAGGCCAGTGGGGTAGTTCAAAGGCCTGAGCCAATGGTGTAGATTCCAGAGTGGGTCTGAAGGCCTGAGAACCAGAAACCCCAGGGGCAGGAGAAAATCGACCTTCCAGCATAAGCAGTCAGGCAGAATTCATTCACCCATCTGCGTTTTTGTTCTGTTCGGGATGGACTGGATGTGGCCACCCTCACTGGTGCCTCTTTGCTCAGTCTACTAATTCAAACACCAGTCTCTTCTGCGAACACACTGAAATCATGTTTAATGAGCTCTCTGGCCCAGTCAAGTAGACACATAAAACTAACCATCTCAGAGGGTGATGCTGGAGGTCTGGACAAGCAGGCAGATGGTCAGCGCCAGAGAAGTCAGCTGTCAGATGTCGCGGGCTGGAGATTCCCCCCATTAGGGTGAGGTGACTGGCATGTAGAGACAGAGCCCCTGCTTCTGGAAGAACGGGAGAACGTTTATGAAAAGAGTAGTAAATTCAGCAGATGGAAGCCCAGGAGGAAGTTTGGGCTCAAGGAGGTGCTTGGAGCTTGGGGCTGGACAGAAGCCTGTTATCCAGGAGGGACACCAGATCATAGGCAGAAAGCAGCAAAGCAAGAATTTATGGACTCACTCAGCAACCCTCTGCCCAGTGAGGGGCAGGCATTAGGATGGGGATGGGCTGGGCAGGTGAGGGGACGGATGGTCTCTAGGGTACCCATGGCAGAGCCAAGCACAGTGCTGCTGCCAGTCTTGCCAGTGCCTCCCAGAGCGGAGGCTGCATGCTCTCTCATCCTCACCCAGCCTGGAGCATCTGACTACATCGATGACAGAATGTTCCCTGTGCCAAAGTGCAGCCTGGCAACAGAAATGCAATGCTGTTGAATTTCATGGTGAGTGCTGCCTTGTGCAATTGCACACCATGAAACTCTTTATGTATTATAACGCTATACGTTAGTTGCACATGATAAACCTGTGAGACAATGGGGTAAAGCAAGACGCGAGTTCTGAGCGAAGGTATGTGAAGTGTGGAGAAGAGCAAGGAAACATTTTGCCAGATATGAACCAGAGAGTAGCCTTGCTCCTTGGATAACCGTGAGCATGAAACCATAAAGAACAAAATCCTCCCTTCCAATTCTTTCCAGCGCCAGGTGGAAAGACAAGTGCATATGACAAAAGTTGGCAATGCAATAGAAAATGTGTTATGGTCAGTGCTGGCAGAATGTTGAAATGATGTAAGTGTGGCCTGCTGGTCAGCTCAGGCTGGATGGTGGGCATGTGAGGTGTGGGAGAAGGATGGCAGGCAAGAAATACCCGTGTCTGGGTTTTTTAGGATAAGAAACCCTTTTGGTTGGCTATGGTGACAGCAGACCCTTACCCAGGACACATCCAACTGGAAGTCCAGTCATCCCACTCACCAGGCGGGGCAAACCTTCACGTGGGGCCCAAGAAGCACCTGCCTTGGCTTCTCTTTCTTGCCATCTGCCCTTCTTTGTCCATGACATTCACAGTTCGTCACTGATCCACTTTGAACTGCTTTTCACTATGAGGTTTGAAAAATGTGGCCAAGTCTCTCACAGCTAAGCTGAAGAGGGCAATTTGACTAAAAGTCTAGGATGGGGAAGAAAATGTCTGCTTTTCACTTACTGCATTTTCTACTTACGTGATTATTTCACTTTGCTTGAGTTGTGGAATCTTGGCCGTTCCATAGTGCTGGTGTCCACAGGTGCTTCATCCAAAACACACAGGCAGGCAAACCTCCCATCCAATTTGAAGTTCCGAGAATTCGGAGTGCATTTGGTTTGGGATATTCTGTGAAAGCTCTCTGCGTTTCCGATTTCTTTGTAAGACCTGACAACTGCAATGAGCAACGGAGGCGTGAGTCTCCCTCACCCAGGTTTGTTAAGCCAGCTCTAGGGTGAATCTAGGGAATAATATAAGCAACAGACACATAGGTGGGTGTTTTTTCTGAGGATTTTAGGAGGTTTAGGATTTACACACCTTTGAAAAGGGGGTGGGAGGCATGTATAGGGTAGGCAGTAATGTGAATGGTTATATTTCTCTGAGACTTCAGTTCAAGCTTATTCAAAGCCCAGGACAACTTTGAATGTGGCCGGCCTCACACAAATTCCTAAACTTTCTTAAAACATTATGAGATGTTTTTGCAACTTTTGTTTTTAACTCATCAGCTATCATTAATGTTAGTGTATCTTATGTGTTGCCCACGACAATTATTCTTCCTCCAATGTGGCCCAGGGAAGCCAAAAGATTGAACACTTACGCTTTAGTTAGTGTCGAGTAAATCTACATTTCACATAAAAGGTGAATGTCTAAAGAGAAAAAGGGAGTCAAGGAAAAGTCAATTATGTAGAGATCTCTGGGTAGGTGGAGAAATGAGTCTGGACTTGGTTTTGCTCTGCTAAGGTGAGTTTGAAAGGAACATTATTGACGAGGCATGGTGGCTCACACCTGTACTGCCAGCACTTTGGGAAGCCATGAGTTCAAAACTAGCCTGACCAACGTGGTGAAACTCCGTTTCTACTAAAACAAAATACAAACATTAGCCAAAGACGGTGGCACACACCTGTAATCCCAGCAACTCGGGAGGCTGAGGCAGGAGCATCGCTTGAACCCAGGAGATGGAGGCTGCAGTGACCCAAGGTTGCACCACTGCACTCCAGCCTTGGCAACAGAGTGAGCGAAATTCTGTCTCAAAAAAGAAAGGGACATTATCGGTGTGGAGTTTTAGCAGCTGGACTTAGATTGCAGACCTGAAGTTAGAATTGGCGTGTCCTTGTTTATTGGAGGCCAGCAAAATTTGACTTGTCGATGATTTGTCAGGGCAGCCCTTCCAGATACCTGGGGCCTTTACCTTTTAATGGGGATCCGGCTGATGTCTAATACTAGTAACAGTCATTCATTTGTAAGAGCAGGTTTCATGACTCAGCTTCAGGGATTAATGTTTTTTTTTATAACTTTGTGGGGGTGGAGGGATGGATCTTGAGATTTTTATTTTCCTTTATAAAGCAGAATAAACAAACAACAAAACGCTTCTATATCCTGGGCTGGATGGAATGCCTGTATACTGACTTTTGGGGTCCCTGCACAGTCCCTAGGTGGGTTCCATGTTTGGATGTAGTCAAAAAGGACTGGTGGAGCTGACCTTCCCTCCACCAACCTCCTCAGCTGTCAGGGCTCAAGGCTACAGGAACCTAAATGTGAAGATCTATCCTTTAGGGGTACTGGGTCAAGGGATGAAAACACAAACCTTCCTGGTATGATCAGATATGCTTGGACATGTTTCCACCCCGGCAGCTTACAGAACTCACTTCATCTTGGAAGGGTAGAGAGAGATATTTATTTCTTGTCAGGAAAACTGCATGACATCTTAAATTTCTATGTGATTTTCAGAGCATGTATTTCTCTCACAGTTCCTTTGAAAACACACATTACATGATTGATTATATAACCATCCCAGCAATTTTGAGAAGAGTCAGGGAGAACATTAAAAAAAGAGAGAAAGTCTCCCATAACATGAGCAAAATGATCTGCTAACACAGCTTGTCAGTTACCTTATGGCATCTTTTGCTCATAAACAGGATATTGTGCTTTATAAATCAGTTATATCCTCGCTGAGTTTTAAGCATATGTTACAGTAAATCAGTGGAACTTGACTGGAGAGTGTTTTAATTGAACTTGGAAGCAAAGAAAAGTTAAGTTTGTACGATACAGCAGACAGTGCGGTTTTTCTGGGCACCAGGTGATACTTGTGATTATTTAACTGCCTGGAGTCAGAAAGCATGTGTGCGAATGTCGGTTATTTATCTAACAGAACGATCGCCCTAGAACAAGGCAGTCCATTTCCAAGTAGCACGTGTGGCTGGGAGAAGACCTTCTGACTCACCCCCTTGCCTCCCCAAATTAGCCTCCTGTCTCTGCTCCAGAAGCTTCCTAATGGTCTGTGTGCAACTGTGCAATTACAGCAGCCTGTCTTAACAAAGCTGCGTGATCACCAGCTTCGGGCAAACGCTTGTGATTGGAGTGGTGAGAGGTGTTGTCTCACCCTATTCACAGGGAGTTTCTCGTTTTTCACATGCGCCCACTTATAAATGTCTGTCACAGGGTTTCAGGCCATTCACCGCTTACACATTTGCTAATTGTTCCTCATTCTTCTGTGTTTCTTAGCCTCAGATTTTTTGTATCCATCTGTTCTAACTAAAATCTCTCTCATCAAATTGAAAGCCCCTCCAAATGATTTCTTACCATTTTCTCCTAATTGCCACTCTAGAGACCTGGCTACCCATTTGAAATATCTTTTTGAAATCTTGATTATCTGTAGGAAATATTTTTTTCTGACATGATAGAAGCAATCAGTTTTAGTGCTTTTTGGGATTCTTAAGTAACTATAGGCTGGAAATGGGAGATTCTTTTTCCTTTTTTCCTTCTATTTTTCTTTCTGTCCTTCTCTTTCTACTTCTCTCTTTCTCTTTCCAAATATTTACTGTGAGGCTGCCAGGTCTCAGAATCTGTTCTGAACACTGAGGATACAGCAGTGAACACAAGAAAATAAATCTGTTTATGGAGCTTACACTTTAAAGAAGGAAGAAAGGCAATAACAAGCATCTACAACATCTATAACCTGTATGTACGTATTGTAATAAAGATACTTATGTGAGTGTGTGAATAGATGCAGACACAAAGGCAGATCTAGATACGGGAGTAGACGGATATAGGGAATGTGCCTAGCCAGGCAGGGAAGAAGGGCGTGAGCAAGCCTGTGGGAGGGGCAGGAGGCCAGGGTGGACAGGATGCTCTCTATGGCTTTTCCCGACACAGCCCTGAGGCCAGTGAGGGAGGAGCCTCGGATGAGGACAGGAAGAGGGGCAGTGAGAGGAGGGAGCCATGATCGCCACCATGAGGAATGGGGAGGCCGGCCTGGCAGGAGCTGGGTGAGCCAGGGGATGAAGGAAGTCAGAAAGGGAGCAGGGGCCACAGGCTGCAGAGCCTTGAAGCCTTGGCAAGAGGCCTGGAGCTTTTCTTGAAAGTGATACAGGAAACTTGCTAGGTGAGTTGATTCGAGTCCACGTTAAAAGTGACTCAGGGGGTCACGTGAAGAATGGATGGCAGGAGTGGGTGACTTAATTATGCTGTTTCTATAATTATTAAGTCATTATCATAAGTTAGGTAATAAGTTTTAATCACACTGTAAAAGTATTGTAGCTCCGTTTATAACAAGATTTAAATTCAATGCTTTACATGTAATTTAGCTTATTTCTCATTTCCTCCCACTACACCAGCCTCTATTTGATTCATCCTGGAGTTCCTTAGGTTCCCAGCATAAGACCCTTTAGTCCGTGTGAGCGTCTTAGAGCCACAAGTGCAGATGTAGCCGAGCCTCTGACCTTGGCTGCCTGGCTGTTCTTCAGATGCCTGCCTGTGCTCCCGCCTGGGGCACTTCTAGGGTCCTTCTGCCTGGAGTGGTCTTTTCAGAGATGTCCTCATGGTTCTCTCCCCAGTCCCTTAGGGTTTGCCCAAAATCAGCTTTTCAGAGACACCTTTCTCTGGCCACCCTATGTGAATATGTGACTCTCACCAGCGTTGCCCATCCTCCTCCCCGGATTTATTTTTCTCCATAGGCTTATTACCATCAGATATGCCAAATGTCTTCCATATTAAAAAAATATTCAACTTCACATAAAAATTAGCCGTTTCAAAATGAACAATCCAGAGACATTTAGTACATTCACAATGCTGTGCAACCATCTCCTCTGTCTAGTTCCAAACATTTCCATCACTCCAAAGTAAAGCCCTTTACCCATTAGAGTTTCTTCCCATTCCTCTTCCGCACTCCTGGCAGCCTCCAGTGTGCGTTCTGTCTCCTTTGATTTATCAACTCTGTGTGTTTCGTATGAATGGTATCACACAGCACGGAACTTTTTCGTTCTGGTTTCTTTCACTTAACTGATGTTTCTGAGAGTCATCCATGTTGTAGTGTGGTAAGTACCTCACTCCTTTTTTTGTTTTTTTTGTTTTTTGTTTTTTGTTTTTTTGTTTTTTTTGTTTTTTTGAGATGGAGCCTCGCTCTGTTGCTTAGGCTGGAGTGCTATGGCTTAATCTCGGCTCACTGCAACCTTCACCTCCCAAATCATTCTCATGCCTCAGCCTCCCGAGTAGCTAGAATTACAGGCGTATGCCGCTATGCCCATCTAATGTTTTTGTATTTTAGTAGAGATGGCATTTCACTGTGTTGCCCAGGCTGGTCTCGAACTCCTGAGCTCAGGCAATCTGCCTGCCTCCGCCTCCCAACGTGCTGGGATTACAGGTGTGAGCCACTGCAACTGGCCATACTTCACTCCTTTATAAGGCTGAATACTATTACACTGCGGGCCACAATATGTTTATTTGTTTTTCTGTTGCTGGACATTTGGGCTGCTTCTCCCTTTTGGCTGTTAACAAAAACACATGCAATTTATAAATTTAGAAAAGGAGAGGAGACTTTGTTTCCTATAAAGGGCTACGGCCTGCAAGTTGGCCATCCCATAGGCTGGGAAGCACAGGCTCCAGCCAATACCAGAGGAGGAGCTGGGCAGGAGCTTTATGCTGAATGGGCTGTCTAAATACACATATTCAACAGGTGACAGGAGGACCTATGAATATTCATAAGACTGGTCCTGATGCATATGTATTATACACATGCATGTAACATACGACCCATGCTTGCTTTGGGGTGGAGACTTAACATTTAAATGTATTACGGTTAGGTCCTGTATGTCAAGAGGTCTTTTCAGGACATGGAAGCATGCAAGTGCGTGGTCTCTGTAACCCTGTCATAACTGGTCCATGGTCGGTGCTCTTCTTATCAGGAGGAAATTACCAAAATCAGTCTCTTGTCCAATAAAGGCTGCAGCTATGGCTACTGGAACAGGGAGTGAGTTCACGTTCCTGAGCGGGATAGGCTACAATTGTTTTGGTATTGTTTTATGTTGAGGCCAGTGCTTGTTTAACTGCTAGAGAAAAAGAAAAAATGTGTGGTGGTTAGAACATACTTTATTCTTTAAGTGTAGGAGTGTGTGATTTAACATTTTCCTGGTATGGCCTTGGGTCCTGTTTATCATTTGGTATCTTGTTGCCACAGAGTCTGTTCTGTCAGTCTTATGATCTCCATTTTAACATTAATGTTGCTCAATTGTTGTGTCTAAACCAAAACAGGAAGGGGGTATAATGAGGCGTGTCTGACCTTCTGTCCCATCATGACCAGGAGCTCAGTTTGAAGGTTTTTTGGGGTCCCCTTGGCCACAAGGCGGCTGGGGTCAGTTGGTGAGGGGCTGAGTTGAGCTAACATGGCTATTGTGAGGAGTACTGCTATCCACGTGTGTATGTGACCTTGCTTGATTTTCAGTTCTCCTGGGTATGTACCTGGAGTGAAATTGCAGGATCTGTGCCGATCAACACTCTTCTCTCAGGCTACCCTTGTTCCTGTTGCATCAGAAAAGCAAAATATTGTTCTTGTCCCAAGGCTCTGGCAGCTGAATGGTGACTTATCTTTCTGTTATAATTGCCCTGATCTAGGTCACATTTCACTTAAGGGGGGTCTGGCTCAACTAGAGAAGACAGCAGGATCAATACCCCCAGTCATTTATAAAACTCCCTCCGGAGATCACTTAGGGAAGCTCTTTGAGCATGGGTTCAAACCCATTATCAGTGATGGACCTTTAAAGTTAGTATCTTTCTTCTAAGGAGAGCAAAGAATATTCAGATATTGTTAAGAAATAGAAAATTGCAAGATTAAAATAAAAACAGATGCCTGTAAATTATAATTCAATTTTTTAATATTTTATCCAACACTACAGTGGCAAAATTAAATATTGGGATTTTCAAGGAAAATTATCTAGGTTCTTCTGTAAGTGGAGGCAGAGTTTTTGGAAAAGCATCAGTTGGGAATCATTAAGATAAAGTTTGCCCATAACTAGGTGTTTTGGGTCTAGCATTGGGAAGTTACTTTGCTTTCAATATCTGATGTAGACTGCGTAGTGTAATTTCTGTCACATCATGGGCAAAGGTTAGATGAGGTGCCAGTTTGGTGGATCCCAAGCTTGACTTCACAATGAGTCGCCTGGCGAGCTTTTGTCCAGATGAAGCCTGTGTCTTCCCTGCAGGTATTCTGCCTTAGTTCATTTAGGAGTGTGGTTGGGGTATCTGTATTTTCAAAAAGTCTTCTTCCTTCCTGTCACCTTCCAGGTGCCTGTAATGTGCAGCTAGACTTGAGCATGGCTGTCCTAGGGTAGCTCAGAAGTTCTTTGGGAAAAAAAGATGCTTTATTTGATGATGCTAAGTTTGCAATAAGAGAGTTGAATTTTTATGTACAGCTGACATTGTGCTTCATATCCCCTGAATGCATATTTCAAGAGCTTATGTCTTAAACACAGATTTCATTTTATTTAGGCCAATTGGAATATCTAGAAGCTTGCATCTCAAAATGAAAGCAGCATTGGCCAGCAGCATTGCCCCCACCTAGGAACTCATTAGAAATGCAGCCCCTGAACAAAGGCATGAACTTGGTTGCAACCGTGTGGACATGTACAGGCAGCAGTGATAGCCTCAGACACAGGAGGGCTTGGGGCATAGGAGACAGATTATGTTGAGGGGAAGGACGAGGGATTCTGCATTGGATCTTGTTGCCATGATGATGCCAAGAATGCTGTGGAGTACAACAAACAGAGTATGGATGGTGTTTCCAACACGACTATAAGACTCTGATCAACCAAAAGCAAATGTTCATTGTGCAAGACTCAGGCAAAACCAACGGTGTGGATGGAGTTGCTCCTGAAACACCCAGTACATAGATCTGGCCGTGTCTTGTCCGGCCATGTCCCCATTTTCTGCAGATGGTAGCTGAGAAAATGGACAAAGTTTAAGAAACATGTTTCTGATTGTTCACCTTCAAAAATGGAATTGATGCCATCCCAAGCTGGGCTGCATTTTATAGAATAATTCATTTTCTTGTTTTATTCATTGCCTGATAATATATAGAGAAGCCCTGCTGAGTGGCCCTCGTGAAGAGTAAAGGACTTGGCAAGCAGTGAATGTTGAGTGAATCTGGAACACTTGCACGTTTCTTTTCTTTACGTAGAATTACACCAATGAGCCACGGGCTCTTGACAGACTCTGGGCTTTCTTTCACAGCGTGGGGAGTTGAACTGCGGTGTATATCAGAATTTCATGCACACTTACATAGAGCTTAGATGCCTTGTGTGAAACTGTGTCAATTGCCTTTGCTGAAAGGGGAGAAATAAATTGTAGAAGAGCATTGACTTGGTCTGTGCACTGGTCACACTTTTGATAAATAATTATTGGCAAAAGAATCTCAATAGAAATGGGTGCTTCCAGTAATTAACCACAACTATTCAAAGGCTCCCATTCCCACAGCAGCAGGCAGGATTTAGATCTATAGGAAAGATTTCTTAACATAGACAGTTATTAAAGATCAGAATGAATTATTAATCAGCCTTTGCTGGAAGTCTTTAGAAAGAGAATGGGTTTTAATTTGCCTGGAACATTTTATTGGGATTCTTCCCACAGCCGGGATGGTGGCTGTGATGCACTTAAGCACACTCTGAGTCCTCAGATGTTGGAATTTACTTATGAAACTGAACTGGCAGAAAGGCTGTGGGTCAATACACAGGAAGTATAAGAGGAAGGCAATGAAGCATCTCAGTAGCCTTGTGAGTTTGGTTGGGAGGGTATGACTTGGGGAAAGACTGAAGAAAGAGATCAGTAATTCATTCCCTGTCATATTGTCAACAGTGGATGTTGCAAAGCTCTTCCTCTCCATGGAAGGAAAGAATGAAGAAAAGAGGGAAGAGGAAAATAGGAAAGGAGAGAAAATGAACATAGGAAGGAGGAGGGAAGAAGGAAAGGCAGATGGAAAGACAGAAGCTAACATTTACCGAGGTTTGACTGTGTAGCCAATGTAGTTTGCATTTATTACATCTGGTGGGCTATGCCTTTGGATCATTGTCTCAGTTGCACGGATAAGGAGACATTTACCTTGCATTTACCTTGATGAGAGGTCAGAGCCCATTTCCTCTCCATAGCACCCATGGCTACTCCCTTCCATGTGCAAGAATGCCTCTGCCCCTCAGTTCATGAAGAGGAGAACCATCCCATGTACCTCGTGCTCCATCTCATTCTGCCTCTCTCCTGCTCCCTTTCTCTGTTCTCACTATTGAGGCAATAGCTCTGCTGGACTTCCTTTATCTCCCCTCCGCACCTCCTCCCTCCCTCCCATGTTCCTTTTTTATCTTCATTCATTACTTCACTTTCACCAACTGCTCTCGTCTCTCTTTTCTCGAATAGCTTTTCCCATGAAATGCCTTGTTTCCCCCCAACAAATGTCCATGGAATTTCTTCCATTGCTTTCATTGTCAACTTTCTAAAAGGAATGGTGAAACTCTGACCCCCACATGCCATCTCTCCTCACCCACTCACCACGGCTTCCCTTGCAACTGGGCTTCTGCTCTCACTGCCCTAAAGGAATTTCTCAGAAGTTCACTGAAGGGCTGTCTTTTGGTCCTGCCTGTCCTTTCTCTATTCTTGACATGTTTGACCAGTTTCTGCTTCTTAAACTGTCCCTTTTGGTTCACGCTGTTCGGAAAGCAGGAGCCTAGGAGAGCTAGAGTGACACCATTTTAAAATCAACTTCATCTTAAAAGTAGCAAGGCATATTCCTCGTCAGTTACGATCCAGGGTCCTGTGGTGTTTACAGCCAAAGAAGCAGCTTGGAATGCAGGCAAGAACAAACTCCCAGGATAACAGAAAGTGCAGATGTCCCAACGCCCATAACAATAGATGCTTTCAGATAATTATAGTTATGCTTTGATGTACTTACACACTAAAATGTCAAGGATAGTTTTCTTTAAATTAATAAAATAATAAATTTTGTCATGCTGTCGGCCCACCCGCACATAGGCACAACTTGGTTTAGTCTTTACATAGACAACACCTATATAAGAAAAACTTAAATCAAGGTTGGTGGGTTCCTCTACTTGATTTCTGAGGATGCCCTACCCTGTAATGGTGTCGTTTTCAATATACTCTCTCTTCTCACTGCACTCTGTGACTCGCCTTAAATTCTTTCTTGTGTGAGATTCCAGAACCTTCTCTTGGGGTCTGAATTGGGACCCCCTTTCCTGGCAACAATGTGGCCATAGTGTTCATGGTCCTCTTCCTACCTTTTTAACCAAATTTGCCTCCCTTCCCTTAAAGACGTGTGTGAATCTTCATTAATCTTGTCCTTCTTAGTGATTGCACATGGTCTTGGGTCTTAACCGTCATCTCTAGCAGATGATGAGCAAGTCCCCAGCACCCTTCGTGGTTTCTCTTCTGAAGGCCCACCAGGTACTTCAGCTGCCCCATAAATAGCTCAGAGTCAGCATAACAAATCTAAACTTACTTCGTGAAATCTGTTTCTCTTCTCATTTTCAGTCTTCTAGGCTAAGGGTCTGGTTACTTTGACCAATTGCTCCCCCTTGTCCTCTAAATCTGATCTTGCTCCTTTTCTTTCTAGTTCAGATACAGATTTGTGTAGTTCAGGTTCTCATTCCTTCCTGTCTGAAGTTTTGTAATAAGATTCTGTCTGGTTGGGACATCCATGGTGTCTATTCTGCTTGTTTAGGTTTAACACTTCTCTCATTTAAACGGAAACTGTTGATGTCCCCACTAGACCTGTCCAAACTTATCACTTACTTGCAGGGTGCTGGAGTTGGTATACCCCAAGGACTGTTCTAAGTGAGGCTAACAGCTAAGCCACAAAAAATGTTGCTTCATTAACAAATAAGCTTGGAAAGTTCTCAGCTGAACAAAGTTAAACAGAGTGTTTCTTTACCCAGAACTTCAAAATAATTTAATATATTAATGAACACTGTATTTCCAAGAGAATACACCAGATTCAGAAATTCCCAAATTTTATGGTCATATGATTTCCTTGTGTGTTGGTGGGTCCATACCCAATGTGGGGAAAAGAAAGAGAGATCAGCCTGTTACTGTGTCTATATAGAAAGAAGTAGACATAAGAGACTCCATTTGGTTCTGTATTTGAGATGCTGTTAATCTGTGACCCTACCCCCAACCTTGTCCTTGCAAGAGACATGTGCTGTGGTGACTCAAGGTTTAATGGATTTTGGGCTGTGCAGGATGTGTCTGTGTCAAACAAGTGCCTGAAGACAGCTTGCTGGTTAAAAATCCTGCCTGTCCCTGGGCAATGGAACATCTCGGTGTAAAACCCAATTGTATGCTCTGTTTACTGAGATAGGAGAAAACCGCCTTACGGCATAAGGTGGGACTTGCTGGCGGGACTTGCTGGAGCAATGCTGCTAAGAGGTTTATGGAGATGTTTACATATGCATATCAAGGCACAGCATTTTCCTTTGAACTTATTCATGTCACAGAGATCTTTATCCATATGTCTTACTGCTAATTTTCTCCCTTCAGTGATCCTATTGTCCTGCCACTCCCTTATCTTTAAGATGGTAAAGATAATTATCAATAAATACTAAGGGAACTCAGAGACGGGTGCCGGCGTGGGTCCTCTGTATGCTGAGGGCCGGTCCCCTGGGCCCACTTTTTCTTTCTCTGTACTTTGTCTGTGTCTCATTTCTTTTCTCAAGTCTCTCGTTCCACCTAACGAGAAATGCCCACAGGTGTGGAGGGGCAGGCCACCCCTTCAATATCCCCCCAGAAAACAAACTTTACTTCTAACATGAGCATTTTTTAATCTCTTTATTGTCTCATATCATTTCTTTGTACTGTATTTTCATGTCCAAATTCTACTGATTTCTGAAAATATGGTTTAAATATCCCCTTTTTAATGAAGTCTTCATTATTCATTAGGATGTTTTAGATTGTGAATAATGGAACAGATAACTTTCCCCCCAAAATAAAAAAAGATAGGAATTTATTGCCTTACATCAAGGGTCAGTGTAAACTGGCCCATAGGACAAATCTGGCCTGTTGCCTGTTTTTGTAAAGCTCATGGCCTAAGGATGACTTATACTGTCTAGTGGTTAAAAAAAAAGCCCAAAGAAGAACAATATTTCATAACTCATGAAAATTATATGAAATTCAGATTTTAGTGTCCGTAAATAAGTTTCATGAAACGTACCAACATGCCTTCTTTAATATACTTTCCAGGATTGCTTTCCCAGTGCAATGGCAGAGTTAAGTAGTTGCAACAGATACTGCGTGATACGCAAAACTAAAAATATTTATTATCTGATGCTTTATAGAAAAAGCTTTCCTTTATAGTAGAATGATTTATAGTCCTTTGGGCATATACCCAGTAGTGGGATTGCTGGGTCAAATGGTATTTCTGGTTGTAGACCCTCGAGGAACCACCACATTGTCTTCCACAATGGTTGAACTAATTTACACTCCCACCAACAGTGTAAAAGTGTTACTATTTCTTCACATTTCCTCCAGCATCTGTTGTTTCCTGACTTTCGATTGTCATTCTAACTGGCGTGAGATGCATACGTGTGTTTATTGCAGCACTATTCACAATAGCAAAGACTTGGAACCAACCCAAATGTCCACCAATGATAGGCTGGATAGATAAAATGTGGCACATATACACCATGGAATACTATACAGCCATAAAAAAGCATGATTTCCTGCCCTTTTCATGGACATGGATGATGCTGGAAACCATCATTCTCAGCAACTAACACAGGAACAGAAAACCAACACCACATGTTCCCACTCAAAAGTGGGAGTTGAACAATGAGAACACAAGAACATGAGCGAGGGGACCATCACACACCAGGGCCTGTCAGGGGGTGGGGGGCTAGGGGAAGGATAGCAATTAGGAGAAATACCTAAGGCAGATGAAGGGTTGATGGGTGCAGCAAACCACCATGGTACGTGTATGCGTATGTAACAAACCTGCACGTTCTGCACATGTATCCCAGAACTTAAAGTATAATTAAAAAAAAAAAAGTAAAAGCTTTCCCAGCCCTGGCTTAAATAACTGAGCAGGTGGGCAGTCCAGGGGAAGAACAGAGCCCCGCATAATGCTTTCCAGGGCTCCATTGACGGCATCACAGGCACTTTCTGTCTCTGTGTTTCCTGACAATTCCCTTAGGCAGGTTCTCCCACATTCCGGAAAGAACTGCCAACAGCTTCAGAGCCACGTGTACTTTATTCCCAATGAGCAGAAGACAAATGCCATTGTCCCAGCATTCTCAGCAAACTCCTGAGGTTTCTTCTACCTGGAAAGACTTAAGCAGATGACCCTCTCACCCCACCAGCAGACCCACGCCTCAACCGACTCCTGTGTCCATGGGCACAGGCGGCAGGGCTTGGCCTGGGCGTGAGCTCCACCCCTGGCCCCTGGAACTGGAATCGTTTCCCAGGGCTGTGGAGCTCCTCAGTGTATGCCAGAGACTTTCGTGTAAGAGGAGAGGAAACCGATGCCAGGGAGACAGTGTGACTGTTTGTTCTCATCGTCTCCGTTCTTTGACATTCAACTTCACTTCTGCATATCCCCTTCATAGAGATTTATCACTCACTCCCTCAAATTGTGTTTTTGTGTGTGATATCTCAACTCCTTACTGAGAGCAATGATCATATCATGTTCAGGTTCCTGTTTTCCCAATGTTGACTATAGTCCTTTGTGCCTAATGGGCACGTAATAAATAGACTGCCAATGATACAAACCTGAAAGGGAATGGAGAGATTATCCTTTACAGACTCTGGAATATTACATGAATGCAGGGGCAGCAAGGCTGGAACTAGGGCAGGAACCCTTATAACTTGTCCAAGAAAAGAGAACCAACATTAGAATTAGGTTAAACACAGTGAAATGATTTTGTCTCCAGAAAGTGATTCAACATTGATGGGAGCAGCAATGACTCATGCCTGTAATCCCAGGACTTTGGGAGGCCAAGGTGGGTGGATCATCTGAGGTCAGGAGTTTGAAATCAGCCTGGCCAACATGGTGAAACCCTGTCTCCACCAAAAATACAAAAAATTAGCTGGGCGTGGTCGTGAGCCCCTGTAATTCCAGCTACTTGGGAGGCTGAGGAAGGAGAATCCCTCGAACCCGAGAGGCAGAGGTTGGAGTGAGCCGAGATCCTGTCATTGCACTCCAGCCTGGGTGACAGATCAAAAATCCATCTCAAAAAAGCAAAAAACAAAAAACAAAACATTGTTGGGAGCAGATGCTGAGTTTAAGCCGATGGTAAAGAAAGAGAAAGGCTGATGATGAACCTATTGCCTTGCTCTGAAGTGCCCTGCCTCCATCCCAAAATCCATGCACCTCTGTCGCAGCTCTAGAATCCTCCTGCTGATTTGGTCCCTGTATGGTCTAAGTCATGCATTAGGGTACTCCATTCCTGGCTAAGACAGTGAAAATGTTAGATAGCAAAGAAGCTTCTAAAGAAATGTAATAATATCAGTCAGTTATCTGAACTCAAAACACTTAGATAAAAGTCAAAGGGTACCCAGATCCTGGTTATCACAGTGTCTATAACTTACTTTATTTCATCATGGACTGTGTGAAATTCTGTGTGGTCACTTTATGATCCTGACTCACGCCTGACTCTTTGCACACTGGACAAAACCCCTGGCTCATCCAGTGAGCCACTCAGGGAAGCTCATGTACTTCAGACACAGGAGAGTTGGGTCATGGAGGTTTCCCTTACCCTGGGGCCCAATGTCCTATCCTCTTCTAAATCCCAGGAGCTCTTGGAAAGATTCCAGCCCATGAGTCAGCATCTCGCAAGGTTCCCAATTTTGTCTTTTCTTAACAATTCTAGTACCTTCTTTCATTCAAATGATAGGCTTGAAAAAGTTTGAACAGCAAATATTATATAAAAAAGCTATTTGGACTTCAACAATATCTCTTGTATATTATACATCAGTAATAGGTAAAATATCTAGAGAAAAACAGCAAAAGTGTTGCTGTTGTATGAAATGTCAGCTTTTCTATTTCTTCCTTGAGAAAAAGACTGTTTCAATTTATCTAAAGCAGCTCCTGTTTTATTCAAACACACTTGAAAATTGTATCTCTATGCTAACTTTTACAAAACATTAACAAGTGAAGATCTCTGTGAAAGATACATTTTACTAAAGGCCAGTGGTTACATTGGAAACGCTGCAAAATTATCTTACATACACAAGTAGTCTAAAATACGGCTTTGCATTGATCCTAAAATGGAATAGACTCAATAATATCTGATCTCCTAGAATCTTTGTAAGATTGTAATTTATAAAGCCACAGAAATTCTCATAAACTCAGCATCTGGAGCAAGAATATTTTGCAATGCAAATTTCAGTACATTCTACATTTATGACTATGAATTAGTTAAACACACAGCTCCCCATGCTATTTGCACATGCAAATCAGAGGAAAGAGTGTCACTATAGATTTTGTATTTGGAGTCGTTACTCCCATTGTGCCTTGCCTATCTGTAAAGCAATCTGACTTGATTATGTGAGACAAAAATTACCAGGTGAATTTAGAAACAAAGCTCCCTCTTTTCCTTTTGAATCAGTAGCATATTCTCTCAACACCTTTTTTGGATCTGATCTACAGCAGATGCTCAATAAAGGAGGGCATCTCATGCACATTCAGGATGCAAATTCTGAGAATTTATAGCCATGCTTATTGTTTTAGTTCGCTTGGGCTGCCATAACAAAATGTCACAAACTGGGTTGCCTAAACAACAGAATTTTATTGCTTCACAGTTCTGGAAGCCTGAAGTCTGAGATCAAAGTGTCAGCAAATTTAGTTTCTTGTGAGAGTTATGATGAAGAATCTGTTCCATGCCTCTCTCCCAGCCTCTGGTGGCTTGCTAGAAATCTTTGGCTTTTCTTGCCTTGTTTTCCTCTGTCTTCCTCTTCATTTGCAATTTCCCTGAGTGTATGTCTTTGTGTCCAATTTATAAGGATATATTTATATTGGATTAGAGGCCAGCTTTACTCCAGTATGATCTCATCTTAACTAATTATATCCGCAAAAACCCCGCTTCTAAATAAGGTCACTTTCTGATGTTCTGTGGGTGAGGACTTCAACAAAAAAACTTTTTGGAGAGACGTCATTCAACCCATAATGCCCATGAAGAACAACCACCACACAGACCAGACTCATTCCTGTCATTAAGATCCTATTTTCCACAGAAGTCCTGTTCTAGCACCAAGGTGCTCAGAGCCAGGTGCATATTTTTACCTGGTGGGCTTTAAAAAGTCATGACCCTCAGGTTTCCTCTTAACCCAATTAAATTTTGATCTTCCAAGGTGGAACCAGGCACCAGTATTTCTTCAACTTCTCAGATGTGTAGCTTTGGTTGATGGTCATAACCCTGTTAATTGGAGGTCTTCCCATCCTCATTCCTATGGGACATGCCTACTCTCAAAGAAAAACCAAAGAGATCTTTAATATTCCTAAAACAGCTCCCTAAAAGCCTGAGCCTCAGATTTCAATCAAGTCACACTTAGTATGCCATGCTTACTGAATATGCAGCATGGTCTGGTGCCCTGTTTCACAGCAGTCGAGAAGCACAGAAGCAGGGAAAATCCAGCAGGCTATTGCGGGAGGCTCAATGACAGGCAGGGAGGTGGTCACTGACAATTTCACACTGACAATGTCACCAGACATTGAGTCCATCCCTAAAGAACTGAGAATCTTGGGGGATTTAACCATGTCAATGCAGTCTATTAACTGAAGAAAAATTATTGCCCTTTAGAGAATTTTTGTTTTAATAGTGGAAAAGAAGAAGTCAAAAGAAGCCAATTCAGGGTCTGGCGTGGTGGCTCATGCCTGTAATCCCAGCACTTTGGGAGGCTGACGCGGGTGGGTCACTTGAGGCCAGGAATTCGAAACCAGCCTGGCCAATATGGTGAAACTCTGTCTCTACAGAAAATACAAAAATTAGCTGGACATGGTGGTGCATGCCTGGAATCCCAGCTACTCGGGAGGCTGAGGTGGGAGAATCACTTGTACCCTGGAGGAAGAGGTTACAGTGAGCTGAGATTGCACCACTGCGCTCCAGCCTGGGCAACAGAGGAAGACTCTGTCTCAATTAAAAAACAAATTCAGGAGCCAAATCAGGACTGTTAAGCTGGATACCTAGTGATTTCCTATCAAAACTTCTTGAAAATTGTCCTTGTTTGATGAGAAGAATAAGCAGAAGCATTGTTGTGGTGGGGAAGGATGCTCTGATGAAGCTTTCTGCGGTGATTCTCTGCTAAAGCTTTGGCTATCTTTCTCAAAACACCGTCCTGATAAGCAGATGTATTCTTTGACCCTTCAGAAAGTCAATAACCAAAACGCGTCGAGCATCCCAAAAAAACTGTTGCCTTGACCCTTGCTCTCAACAAATCTTCCTTTGCTTTGACTGGGCCACTTCCACTCCTTGGTAGCCTTTGCTGGATTGTGCCTTGTCTTGAGGATCATACTGGTAAACCATGTTTCATTTCCTGTTACAATTCTTCAAACAAATGCCTCAGAATCTTGGTCCCAGTTGGTTAAAATTTCCATTGAAAGTTTTGCTTCGTCTGTAGCTTGATCTGGACACGATCGTTTTGGCAACCATTGTGCAGAAAGTTTGCTCAGAAGTTTTCAGTCAGAATTGTGTAAGCTGAAGCAGTTGAGATGTCTATAATGTTGGCTATTGTTTCTGCTGTTTCTTGTCAGTCCACTTCAGTTAGATTATGAACAAAATTTTTTTTCCTCAAAAACTGATGTGGCCACCTAAGACTCCAGTAAAAGCAAAACACATTTAAAAAAATGATGTGGATGGTCTGCTGCTCTGGGTTTCACCTTCAACATCACCCGTTTCCCTCCTAAAATAAGCTATCCATTTGTAAAGTGCTAATTTCTTTAGGGCACTATGGTCTCATAAAGATTTTGTAGAGCATAAATGATTTCACTGTTTTTTCCAAGCTTCTCCATAAATTTGATGCTTGTTATTAATTCACTTTTAGCTGAATTCATGTTGCTCTGACAGGGGCACTTATCAAACTGATGTCTTATCCTTCTTAGTACCTCAAACTAGATTTTGTTTAGATGTATTATAACAAGTTCGTATAAGTTTATTTTGGTGCAAAATTGTTTTTACAATCTATGCCTGGAGTTTTAAAATAATTTGCATTTTAATGAACTTTCTGAAGACCCTTCACATCATCTTCATGAATTTTTTTTTTTTTTTTTCAGAATTTGAAAAAATGCAGTCTGAGCAAGTCTGGCTTATGTGTTGGAATAAAACAGAGCAGATATGTTTTAATGAAGGCTTGTTTGGCCTAAGCCAGTTGGTACATGTACACGTGAGACATTTATACCTAATGTGGACATACCTGGCGTGCGTGTAGGCTTTCTCTGCAATTATTCTGCAAGTTGATTACCCAAGGGACTCCCAATCACAACTGCCCACAAGGTAGCCTTATGCAGGGTGATCTAAAAGCATGACCTCCAAGAACCCAGCCCCAGGATCAGCTGATCAAAAGTCCCATCCCAATGTCCTAGGAAAGCACCAAGAATTTCAAAGCAGGGGAAACCATGCATAGAAAGAGGCACACTACAAGGCTGCTACGGAAAACAGCATGTGACCGTCTATATTCTAATCAGGTGCCTTCAGCTCAGCTGTTCTAATCAATCTATCTAAGCAAAAATCTCTTTAGCAATGTTCTGCATAAAGATGACAGTAGAATAAAGTCCCTGACCAATGACCGAGGTAGGAAACCTCTTAAAAACCATCTCACCAACCTAAGTCCAGCAATGAAGACGCACAATAAGACAATGAGCATATTCTTCCCATTGTTCGAGTAAACCTCATCCAATTCTGCAAGTAAAACAGCAGATGTATTCTATAAAATACAGATTCATGCAGTATTATCAGGAAATGGCATTTTCATAAGAATTTATCTTCCATTCCCTGACATGCACCCCCTCCTGCACTAATATTTCTTTTCTTCTTTTGTTGATATGTCTCTCCAAAAAGATTAAGTGTTAAGATTAAGATTAAACACATTAAATGTTTTCCTGCCTTCTTAGGCAGCAGCTGCAGAACTGGCTTTAACCTTTCCCCGATGTGCACATTCGTTATGATAGATGTGTTCACACAGAGCCATGTGTGCCACTGGGCTCCTGGCTGCTTCTCCCAGTGTGAGGTTGTTGGTGATCACCTCCCTGCCTGTCACTGTGCCTCCTGCAAAAGCCTGCTGTATTTCCTCTGTTTCTGTGCTTCCCATCTGCTATGAGACAGGGCATCAGATCACACTGTATTAAGTAAGCATGGCATAGTAAGTGTGATTTGATTGGAACCTGAGTGTACTTCAACTATTCATCCTTCCCTTATTCTAACCCTTGACAATCAGTGCTCTTTTTACTGTCTCCAAAGTTTTGTCTTTTTCAGTATATCATGTAGTTGGACCATACTGTATGCAGCCTTTTCAGAATGGCTTCTTTCACTTACTAATATGCATTTAAGGCTTCTCTGTATATTTTCATGGTTTGATAGCTCATTTCTTTTGAGTCCTGAATAATATTCTATTGTCCAAAAAGTACGACAGTTTATCCATTCACCTACTGAAGGACATTTTGCTTGCTTCCAAGTTTGGGACACTCTGTATAAAACTGCTATAAACATCCTTCTGTAGGATTTTGTGTGGATATATAGTTTAAACTCTTTTGGGTAGCTACTAGGGAGCACAACTGCTGGAGTGCATGGTAGGAGTGTGTTCAGTTTTGTAAGAAATTGCCAAACTGTCTTCCACAGTGCTGGTACCATTTTGCATTCCCACCAGCAATGAATGAGAGTTCCTGTTGCTCCACATCCTCACCAGCATTTAGTGTTGTCAATGTTCCAGATTTTGGGCACTCTCATAGGTGCAGTGGTATCTCACTGTGGTTTTAATTTTTATTTTCCCAGTGACATTTGAAAAGAATCATCTTTTCATATACTTATTTGTCATCTATATCATTATAACTTCTTTGATGAGGTGTCTGTGAAGGACTTTGGACTGTTTTTTAATTGGGTTGTTTTATTACTGCTGAATTTTAAGAGTTCTTTGTATTGTGGATAGGAGTCCTTTTTCCAATATATCTTTTGCAAATATTTTCTCCAGTCTGTGGCTTGTCTTCTCATTTTCTTTGCATTGTCTTTCATAGAGTAGAAGTTTTCAATATTGATGAAGTCTACCTTAGTAATTATTTCTTTCACAAATTGTGCTCGTAGTGCTGCGTTGAAAAAGCCATTGCCATACCCAAAGCCATTTAGATTTCCTCCTGTGTTATCTTCTAGGAGTTTTATATATTTACATGTTATATTTAGGTCTGTAATTGACTTGGAGTTAATTTTTGTGAAAAGGATAAGATCTGTGTTTATATTCCTTTCTTGTTTTGCCTGTGGATGTCAAGTTTTTCTAATATTATATGTTGAAAAAACTATCTTTGTGTCATGGTATTGCCTTTGCATCTTTGTCAAATACTACTTTATTATATTTATAAGTGTTTATTTAGTATATTTATAGGTGTTCACTTATATTAGTTAACTATATATAGTTTACTATATTTATTAGTATCTATTTCTGGGCTATCTATTCTGTTTTATTGATCTCTTTGTTTATTTATTGACCAATATTATACTTTCTTGATTGCTGATAAGTCATGAAGTCGGGTAGTGTCAGTCCTCTGATTTTGTTCTTTTCCTTCAATATTTTGTTGGCTATTCTTGATATTTTGGCTCTCCATATAAACTTTAGAATCAGCTTGTCTATATTTGCAAAATAATTTGTTGGGATTTTGATTAAGAATGCATTGAATCTACAGAAGAATGTGTTGAATCTTCAATTTGACATCTTGATAATATTGAGTCCTGCTATTCGTAAATTTGGAATATCTCTCCATGTAGTTCTTTGATTTATTTTATTCAAGTTTTGTTTTCTTCATGTAGATTTTGTACATATTTTGCTAGATTTATCCCTAAGTGTTTTATTTTTTTGGTGCTAATATAAATAATATTGTTTTTGATTTCCATGTGTTATTTGCTAGCACATAGGGAAGTAATTTACTTTTGTATATTAACTTTATATTCTGCAACCCTGCTACATTGGCTTATTTGTTCCAAGGCTTTGTTTATTTGTTTTTGGATTTTCTACACAGATAATTATGTTATCTGTGAGCAACAATCATTTCCCCTCCACCTTCAGAATCTGTGCACTTTCATATTTTTTATTACATTATCTAGGACTTCCACAGTAATGTTGCAAAGGAGTGATGGGAGAGGACATCCTTTCCTTGTTCCTGATCTCAGTGGGAAAACTTCTATTAATAGTTTCTCAGTATGAGGTACGATGTTAGTTGCAGATTTTTGTAGCTATTCTCTATCAAGTTGAGGAAGTTTCCCTCTATTCTTAGTTCACTGAGTTTTTATAACATGGTGAGTAGATGTTGGGTTTTGTCAATGCCTTTTCTGTGTCTATTGATATGAACATATAATTTTTCTTTTTTTCAGTTACATGATGAATTACATTAATTGATTTTCAAATGTTGAACTAGTCTTGCTTTTCTGAGATAAATCCCACTTGGTCATGGTATATAATTCTTTTTATACCTCATTGAATTCATTTTGTTAATATTTTGGTGAGGACTTTTACATCTATATTCATGAGAGGTATTGATTTATAGTTTTCTTTTTTTGAAACGTCTTTGTCTGGTTTTGGTATTAGGGTAATTCTGGCTCCATAGAATGAGTTAGGAACATTTCACTTTGTGTCTATTTTTTCTATTTCTAATTCTCTAAGAGAATTGATATAATTTCTTCCTTAAGCCTTTGGTAGAATTCACCTGTGAACCTATCAGTGCCTGATGCTTTTGTTTTGCAAGGTGAAAAATTATTGATTCAATTTCTTTAATAAATATAGGCCTGTTCAGATTGTCTATTTCTTTTTGTGATGGTTTTGAAATATTGTGCCTTTCAAGGAATTGCTTCATTTAATGTAGGTTATCTAACAATTTTAACAGTGATTATTAGCATAATGCAGAATTCAAAAATAGTTTAATAAAAAATTATTTTCTTTTCTTACAAATCTGAGGAATACCAAGTCCATAATAAACACTACAGGGTAAAGCCATGAAGTAAAGAAAAAAACATTGCAGTTCTTTTTTTTTTTTTTTTTCAGATACCTGGCCGCAAAAGAACTTATTTCTATAACAATAGACATTCTAGAATAACCAGTTAATGCAATTTAACAGGTAAAAACAAACAAATAAAACAAAACTATGTAAGCATAGTTTGGAAAGAGCTGTCTTGACAATAGCATAAACAAGAAGAAAGAGCACAAGACCTCATTGAGTTTAAGCTCAACAAGAATCCAGAGGGAGCCTATATTGGTCCTTTCTCATGCTGCAGATAAAGACATACCTGAGACTGGGTAATTTATAAAGAAAAAGAGGTTTAATGGACTCACAGTTCCACATGGCTGGGGAGGCCTCACAATCATGGCAGAAGGTGAAAGTCATGTCTTACTTGGTGGCAGACAAGACAGAATGAGAGCCAAGCAAAAGGGGTTTCCCCTTATAAAGTCATCAGATGCCATGAGACTTGTTCACTACCATGAGAGCAGTATGGGAGAAACTGATCCCATGATTCAGTTGTCTCCCACTGGGTCCCTCCCACAATGTGGAAATTATGGGAGCTACAATTCAAGAAGAGATTTGGGTGGGGACACAGCCAAACCATTTCAGTGGCACACCATTTTAAAGTTGACACACAATCCTGAGTCACATTCAACTAAATCAGGGAAAGAAATAGCTCTGTCCTCCTCTGCATTGACTGTTTCCTATCTGGAATCTTCAGGGCCCAAGGCATCAGACACTCTTTGCCAAGTGAATTAAGTAAAAATGAGAACTTTATTCTATCAGCTCTTGTAAAGTTGGTAAAATATAAAGTGCAAGACTTTTTAGTAATATGAATTCTGTATTAAAACAAATAATATTGTGACAAATCCCTTAAGATATGTTTCAAAGTCAAATATGCAGATGATAGTGATACCACTGACGACTTTGACTGTACTAATCTGTGTCTTTGTCTGGATTTCCCAGGAAGCGCAGGCAAGGCTGTATTACTAGGTGCAGGCAGTCAGGGTACTAAGGAGGCTGGAAGGAGGGCCCAGGGGTGTGAGGTGGGCATGGAAGGACAGGGGACCAGTGCAAGGTGCCTTTTGCGAAGGCTGCCACCTGATGTCAAGGGCTACTGACCACTCCATGTATATCAGTACACATCTCAGGACCTCACATCTGGAGGAAAAAGGAGAATTTAGCTATCTATTGCACATGGTTCAAAAGTTTCCCCCAGCCCTTCTTGGGAACTTCAAGGTGTGTTTGGCAAGCATCTCCGTGTCTCCCAGAAACCCTGGAGCAGGGAGTGGAGCAGGGGCTGTGCTTGGTGGAAGCAGTAGGGACAGAAGATAGAGGGGAAGGACCATCAGATTGCCCCTGTGGGAGCTTGGTGAGGACCACACCACACAGTCTCAGTCATTGAAGAGCTGGCTGGAAGCACCCAAGGACAAATAGCTAGGGGATGCTAAGAGAAATCGAAGTGATATGCTAGGTCTCTGCTTTTCCAAACTTGCACTTGATGCTGGGAAAAATATTCCTTGGCAGAAGATAAACGGCTTCAACATGTGGCTTCAGAATACAGACTGGAGCCTTACCAAGCACACCCTTCCACTACGACAAAGGAGCCTTGTGACCGACTTTGTGTTTTCTCCATTTTTCTATAGCCCCAGAAAGACTTCCTCTGAAAATGCCTAAAAGAAATCAAGGAATAAGGGAGCTCGTGAAAGGGTAGAAAAGTTACCATTCTCTTTTCAGGGGTGCAGGAGGGGACTCAAAGATGAGGAGGCTCAGGAGCATGGCAGGAGGGCGAACAACTTCACCACAGGCACTCTCTCCGTGAGTGCCACACACTTACCTTGCATTTGTTTCCCTGTATTTTGTTTATTTTTATGTGAGAATCATTTCTATATCGGTTGCACAGAACTCCTCTTTGAACCAATGTGTTTCACAGTTGTTTCCAAATGAGAAAGATTTTCCACTTCCCAGCCTGGAATTCTGAATTTAAAAAATTCTGTCAAATTGTATTTTTAAAGAAGTCTGGATGAAATAGCAAACCAAATGAGGAGGGAGCTGCGTGAACATATCAGATCAACGGCCTCAGGCAACGGCTTCTGCAATGCAGAGCTGCCCGGGTCCATGGCACGGGCTGGCATGGGCTGCCTCCCAGCAGAAACTGAGATTTGGAGGCCAGAACAGAAGGACAAATGCCAGCTCGGAATCAGTGCTGTGAAAGTTAAACCTCTGTTCTCTCTCTGATTACTGGAGCTCAAACAGAAACTAGTACCATCTATGGTCACCCAAACTAACTGCAAAGTGGAGGCACTAGGACATGTCGGACAAGTTGGGACAAGGAAGGAGGGGGAAAGAGAAAGAGAGAAAACATGTGTGCACATGTGTGCATGTGTGTGTGGGGGGTGGGGATGAGGTTGGATTTGGAAGAAGGTAAGAGGAAGAAGATACTGAAGAATAGAAGTTAGGAAATGAAACAAGAAGAATTTCTTTCAACTCTAGTTTAAGTGGTTGACAGCCAGCAACCTGGCTAGTCTGTAACATAATGGTCTCGTGTCTTCAGAAAGCACCACTCTTATAATTCTCAAAGTTTTATCATTTGAATTTTAGATTTATATGTTACATACTGGAAAACATATCCTCATATCTTAATAACAGGAAGACCTACACAATTCATGCTAAGATACAGAACTCAAAATCCCAGAATGTAACTATGGCATGGTAGAGTACAGGTAAGATGCTCCCACCTGGACTTGCCTCACTTGAAGAGACCATTCCCTGCTGTTGTGCTCAGGGTCCTGCCAGAATGGGGATCAGTGCTGCAGTGGATGCTCAGGACTTGCGGGGCCAGTGGATGCTTGGAGGAGGGCCCTGGGACACAGCCCCGTTGTGAGTCAAGATGGAGAGTGTGACGCCTTCCACCTGCTTCCCAGGCTCCTCCCCCTTCCTATTCTCCCACTCTCCTTGTTTCTCCCTTTCTTCCTTTTCTTGCTTCCCTTTAATCCCAGGACCAGTGTGGAGCTCCACACCTGTCCCTTTAACACATGGGGGCTCACAGCAGATCAAGCCTCTTGGCAGCCTGAACCTGAGAAGCTTGTCATGCGTTGAGACAAACTCTCAAACAGCCCCTGTGTTCATCTCTGCTTTTCAGTATTTGAAGGTGGGGCTTAATTTCCATGTGTGCTTTCAACTTCAAGAAATATAGTATCTTGCTGTATAAATAAATAAAGTCAGATTTTTTTTTTAAGTTTCATCAAACACAGTCTGTATCAGACCCTTTGGATTCACACTGCTGTTTGAAAAGGGTAAACATAGCATCTGCTTGTTTATAATCAAATCACAGTCACCGACATCTTCCCCATGACTCTGGCCTCTCCTGGAAAGCGTGCCCCTCCTTGTGGCACACCGCGTTGGCCATCACACCATCCAGGTACTTGTCCCAACTCATGCGCTGTGCCTGAAGCATTTCCACTCAAGCATCATGGCCCATGCAGCAACAAAAAGGCACACCATCCATTTCCCAATGCCAGTGAGCACTCATCAGAAAAGAGAGCTGCTGAATTTCTAATGAAGTGCAGGAGAAAGGGAGGGTCCCTAAAAACAGATGTTACAAAAATAGCCTATGTCATTAAGGCAGCAAAACAATATGAAAATGGGATGAACTTGAGGCCAGTGTATATTTCCATAATTTATGGAAATGGCTTTTCCCTACATTTCATGGCCGTCGGGAGCTCCATTAAGAACCTGCCCCCTCTCCTTCTGCCTTTGTGCCCTCAAATTAGAAATCACTACATCATTCTGTGTTTTTTTGTTTTAATCCCATTTAATTTATTGAAATGTAAGCTGTTGTTTTCTTTCATTTGGGTGTGAGAGTGATCCCAGCATATGCAGAAGGCTCGGCAAAGCCTGGATGGGAAGGAGGCAGGATCAGGAGTGGCTGTTGGCAGGTTCTGTTTCCTGAGCGTCAGGCAGCAGGCTGCCTTCATCCGGGGAAGGGTTTTTCCAAAGAGTTCTCCTTCTTTCCCTGGCGGCGGGGTAACTGATTGGCAGAATCCACAAGGCCAGGATCTTTGTCAGCTGCCTCTTCAGCACCGGGACCTGACTTAGTTGCCTGGCAGGCATCATAAGGGCAGTTTTAATCTTGTCCTCACGTGATTATTTTGAAAGGAAGACAGTTATTGTGGGCACAGAAAGGCATCACTCCAGCCCTACTGTGTGGCATGTGAGTGAAGTGAGTGAAGGGCAAGTGGAGGACATTGCTGGGGCTCAGCCTGGACAGGGAGAGCAGGACGGGTTCTGGATTCAGGGAGAAACCACCCCCCTCACACCTTCACAAGTTCTATTTCCTACGTGGACTGTGAAGTGTCAGTGGTCCTGTCACCTTGCCTTTTCACTTTCCCTGTGCACATGCACTTGTGTACTGAGTCCCAATTGTCTGCAGAGGCACCATGCTAGACACCAACGAACCCAAGGTAAACATGATACACTGTCTGCGTGAGGCATTCCGATTGCTCCAATTCGAGTTGATGAATGCCGTGCTACAGACACGAAGAGGACCCAGGAGCAATGGCTCCAGCAGGGGCGTCCAAGGAGAGCTCAGAGGCGGTGGTGGTTGTTTCAGATGTTAAGGGGTAAAGGGGAATTGGGCAGACAGGAGGAGGAAGAGCTTCCAAATTGAGAACCCATTACCTACCAAGAGGGCAGGCCCCAGGAGTGAGTCTGGTTAGTGTGAGAGGAGCAGGAGCCTGGGTCAGGGGAAAGGAGGTGCCTGGCACAGCAGATGGGAGATACACAGTGAGTGATTCTGTGATCTTTGTTTTTAGTTGACTTTACTCTCAAGTAGTCAGAGACTTGTTGCGGTTTAAAGTCAGGAGGTGACATGATAAGACATTTGCATCCAAAAGCTAACACAAGGATAACATGGAGATGGAGTGGAAGAGGATGACAGCTGGGGTGTGTGTTGGTATATTGGGAGCAGCATGGAATCTGGGGAGTGTGTGGTCCGCGCGTGGAGAAGCAGCACGGTCTTGGTCCACGGCACTGGCGTAGTAGGTGCACAACTCGGTGAACACCTGAGGGGGTGGAGGATGGAGGACGAGGCTAAGATTGCTGGCTTGGTGATGGAAGGCAGAGCTGTTACAGTAATTAGGACAAGAAATACAAGGTGAGGAGCAAGAGAAAGAGATTCGTTTCTGCCTCGTGCCACATGAGAGAGAGGGACCTGTTTATTGTGCCTCTTGTAGAAGAAATAGGTGGTATCTTGCTCTCATCAATCGTCAAAGTCAGAGAATTATAGTCCTGGGGAAACGGAAGATACCCACACGAATGGGAAATGCACAGAAACTTCCAAGTAATAACAATAAAAGGGAAGCCAGAGCAAGTTGACCAAAGCAGCAAACATATGAAAGAGGGAGAAAAAGAGGAAACACACACAAAACTAGTAAATTTAAGCTAAGAGGATGGGAATAAAACCAAGTAAATCAATTCAAGCATGAATGTGTGTAATTTTTTTTCTTTCTTGCTAAACTTTGTATTTGATAAAATTTCAACTTTACAGAAAAGACATGAGGCTATTATGAAGAATTTCCTGTATAAGCTTCATCAGAATCATCCATTTTTATTTTGTTACATATACTTTATTTTTCACTTTCTGTACATTTGTAATATTTTTCTGACTTATTTGATGGTAAATTATAGACAAGGCGACCCTTGACTCTTAAATAGTTCAGTATGAATTCCCTGAAAAGTGGGATTTCTTCTAACATTAACCACAGGAAAATTATCAAAATTAGGAAATTCATAGGCATTATTAGTATTTTGAGATGGAATTTAACTCTTGTCACCCAGGCTGGAGTGCAGTGGCGTGATCTTGGCTCATGACAACCTTCGCCTCCCAGGCTCAAGCAATTCTCCTGCCTCAGCCTCCCGAGTAGCTGAGATTATAGACGTGCACCACCATGCCTGGCTCATTTTTGTATTTTTAGTAGAGACGGCGTTTCACCATGTTGGCCAGGCTGCTCTCGAACTCCTGGCCTCAGGCGATCTGCCCGCCTCGGCCTCCCAGAGTGCTGGGATTATAGTGTGAGCCACTGTGCCCCATCATAGGCCATTATTGAATCGATATTTCATATTGATAATTTATCATTTGTCCCTATAATGTCATTTATAGCAAATTTCTTTTTCCTGCTCTGTATCCACTTCAGGCTCACACATCACTTTCAGTTGTCATACATAATTAATTTCCTCTGTTTGGGAGAACTCCTCAACCTTTCTCTGTCTTTTAAGACACTGACCTTTTGGAGGAACCCTGGCCAGTTATTTCCTAAAGTGACCCTTGGTTTGCGTTTGCATAAGGTTCCTCTGCACTAGATTTGGGTTAGATTCAATTCAATTTTGCAGGACCTTTATGTAAGTGATGTGTGTCCTTCTCTGTGCATCATACAAAAAACACAGAATATCGTCTTGTCTCTTTGCTGGTGAGGTTCCCTTTGATTGCTTCACAAAAGCAGGGTTCACCAGGCTTTTCCACCATAAAGTTACTATTTTCTTCCACTTGTAATGAAGTCATTTGTGGAGAGATGCTTTGGGTATTAGTCTATTTTCATACTGTTATGAAGAAGTACCTGAGACTGGGTAATTCATAAAGAAAAAAAGATTTAAAAGGCTCAGAGTTCCACATGTCTGGAGAGGCCTCCCAATTATGGCAGAAGGTGAATGAGGAGCAAAGGCATGTCTTACATGGTGGCAGGAAAGACAGCGTGTGCTGGGGAACTGCCCTTCATAAAACCATCAGATCTCATGAGACTTATTCACTATCACAAGAACAGCATAAGAAAATCCTGCCCCCATGATTCAATTACCTCCCACCAGGTCCCTCTCATGACATGTGGGGATTACGGGAGCTACAATTCGAGATGAGATTGGGCTAGGGACACAGCCAAACCATATCACTTTGGGACCATGAACATGCCATGTTTTTTGGCAAACTTTCACTGACTAGTATTAGCAGCCAGGGATGTGGGGGATGAGCATTGCCTCTGATGGAGTTTGGTGTTTATCTTTCTATATGTAGACAGTTCCATGTGGTTTCTCTATAGTTGTGCTGAAGGTTTGTGTTATGTGGGATTCTATTTGTCCTGTTTTTTTAAAAAAAATTTATAAAGTATTTTGGGTGGCTGTGGGGGAAGATTCAAATCTAGGTCACTGCTTTTATTCTTGGGCTACAGAGAAAAAACATTTTTAGATTGGGTTAAACCAAAGAAACAAAAATAAACAAAACACTAATAAACCTGGCTATATTATGTCTACAAAATAATAAACAAAACCAAGTGAGTAAAAAGTGGAAGGTTGAAAATAAAGGGGTTCACAAAGAGATTCCAGATACAAGTAAACAAACAGGAAAGCTATGGAAGCAACTTTAATATGAGACTGGGTAGAATTTAATGTTGAAAACTCTAAACAATATAGAAGGATTTTATATTAATAGCCAGAGTCCTCATTTATAAATAAATTGCACCCATAATAAACCATAATACATCAAACAACTTAGCATTCAACATGTAACAAAAATAAGAAGTACAAACAGAATAGTTATGGTGCGAAGCATGCACAAACATCACTCAATCACGTATTTCCACTAAAAAACAAAGTATGTAGGTTAATAAACAAATTTATAGATGTATAAGTAAATAACAATATATAGATATAGAGAAATGTATTTTCTTCAGAGAGTGTTTTATACATGTGCATACTGCATATGGATTATTTAAAAAAATAGATATGTACTTACCTATAAAAGTCATAACTCATTTACAAAAGTAGTTTTTTTTTATCATTCATACTCTCTAATTATAAGCTAATAAAAGTTAGAAATAAGTGACAAAAGGCAACAAAAATACCTTACTTCTTTCCATATTAGCAACAATTCTTTTAGATAATCATGAATTAGAGAAAATCAGAACTGAAATTAAAGTTATTTAGAAAGCCACAAAATAGAATGCTTACATGAAAACTTATGGAACAAAATAAAAATGCTATATATAAAGACTGCTCCCACTATTAAAGAAGATTAAACTAAATATAAAAAATGTTTGTATTCATCTCAGTAAGTTAGAGAAAAAATGAAGAAATAAAAAGATACTACAAATAATGCAACATGTAACGATGCAGACAATAATAAAGTAATAATTTCAAATCTGGGTTAAAAATAAAGACAACCATTCACAAGCTTCATTAAGCACATTGCTGGAGTCATAAGCATGTGCCTATCAGGGGAAATTACCCATCATGTGAAATGCATGAGCAAGAATGTTGGGGCTACTAATTGTGTATCATCTTGCAGGAGTTCTTCTACTCTCAGTATACCTAGGAAACTACCTGGATGCTTTTCAGAAGATCTGACTATAAGCATGATTTAATCACACCACAGGCTATCTCCTTCAAAAGCAGTTTGGGGCAATTTGTATATTGTGGAGCAAGTGATTTCCTCCTATATGCTTTTGGCTGTGAAAAACTGAGTCCCAACCTCTGCTCCTCCTATACCTCCTCTCCACTCTTCACACATCCACACATGCCCTCCTTCCCTTTCTTGGCCAGCATTTGATAGCCATATCAGGCTGAATGGACATAGATGGAATACATTTGTTTGAATTCACTCCAATATTCTGAGCCTTGGTTTGAGTACTGCTTGAAAGAATCAGATGTGCTATTTCCATGACATTATCATACAGGAAAGTTCTCAGTATAGTACCTCAGAAATTGACGGCATGCTTTCATTTAACACAGACATTTATTTTTGTCATGTACCCAGAGTTGAAAAACAGTATATGTAAATTGTAAAAATGCACAAAAACACCGTCTTCTCATTTCTGCATATAAACTAAAGGAATTTTGTCAAGCTAGATCTTCTAGGCATTATTAGAGAACAAGCTAGTGTGCTGATGTCGAGTGGAAGACAGCAAGTTTAAGTGCAGCACTGTGAGGTACCCTGGTAGATATGATGTTGGATCTTCCTGAGTCACAGTTTCAGGAACTTAAGAGATGGAAGAGTGCAGTGCCTCAAGCATGGACTCAGAAACCAGAATGCTTGATTCCTGACATCATTACTCATTAGTTGTATAGCTGTCATCAATCAGTTCTTCTTCCTAAGCCTTGGTTCCCATCTGTAGAAAGGGCATTGTATTAAGCCATTCTCACACTGCAGTAAAGAACTACCTGAGACTGGGTAATTTATGAAGAAATTCATAAACCGTGATTCAACACCTCTCACCAGGACCCTCCTCTGATATGTTGTTATAATAATTCAAGATGAGATTTTGGTAAGAACATGGAGCCAAACCATATCATTCCACCACTAGCCCCTCCCAAATCTCACATCCTTCTCACATGTCAAAACCAGGAGTCTCTCAAAAGTCTTAACTCATTCTAGCATGAACTCAAAAGTCCAAGTCCAAGTCTCATCTGAAACAAGGCAAGTCCCTTCTGCCTATGAGCCAGTAAAATCATAAACAAGTTAGTTACTTCCAAGATACAACAGGGGTATAGGCATTGGGTAAATGCTCCCATTGCGAAAGGGAGAAATTGGACAAAACCAAGGGGCTACAAGTCCCATGCAAATCTGAAACCCAGAGGGGCAGTAATTGAATCTCAAAAATTCCATGAGAACTCATTATCATGAGAACATCAAGGGGAAAATCCTTCCCCATGACCCAATCACCTCCCACTAGGCCCAACCTCCAATTTGATGTAAGATTTGGGTGGGGACATAAATCCAAACTGTATCATTCTGTCCGTGACCCCTCCCAAATCTCATGTTGAATTGGAAGAGGAGCTTGCTAGGAGGTTATTAGATTGGGGATCTGGGGGGGATTTTCTCCTTGCTGTTCTCATGACAGTGAGTGCATTTTCATGAGATCTGATGGCTTAAAAGTGTGTGGCACTTCCCCCTTCATGCTCTCTCTCTCTCTCTCTCTCCTACAGCCATGTAAGATGTGCCTTGCTTCCCTTTTGCCTTCCACCATGATTGTAAGTTTCCTGAGGCTTCCCTAGCCATGAAGAACCATAAGCCAATACAACCTCATTTCTTTATAAATTACCCAGTTTCAGGTAGTTCTTCATAGCAGTGTGAAAACGGACTAATACAGGCATGATATTAATGCTTTTCTTATATGGTTTCCTTATATAGAAATTAAATAGGTTACAATGTAAAGTACTTAGAACACTGACTGACACACAAGAAGAGCTATATTTAGCTGTTACTTCAAGCTAGATCAATACTTTGGTAGAGTACAATGTTAATAAATTACACATTTGTTATTTCATTTTTATGATGGAGAAAAGATATGGAAAACACTGAGTCTTAATAAATCAAGATTTTTCTTATGAGGATTATTATCACGAACATGAGTTTGAAGAACTAAACTTTCAGTATTAATGGTACGAATAGATCAGGCAATTTTCCCCACAGTAAAGAATAATGAAACTGAACAAAATATTGAAACAATAATTTCAGGACACTGAGGAACAATCAAATGTAGACAAAAATGTGAGAAACACTTTCCCATGAAAAACTGCTACCGTATTAGGTTAAAATGATGAGTGTGTAGCATTCTTGCCTATGGACATTTTCATCTGGTTCTGGAAGCAGAAATCCAAGCTGTATCACCTATGGATGGCAAACTTGGCTTGAGGTGATGGCAGAGAAGCTGTAAATTTAGTTGGAGAAATTTGGAAGCAAGAAAGCATACAAGGATTGTGACAATAAACTCAACGCACATCCATGGTGACTGCTGAATTGCACTTGCAGGTTGGGACAGAAAGAGACTGGCATAAAGCAAAATCCTGGGGCGACTTACGAATCTGATCCACTCTTGAGTGTGTTCCCCAACCCACATCAAGGTAGCAGCCAAACATGGAAGTCTGGCTAGCTTGCATTGAAGAGTAACATCTGCCCAAATTATTATTTGACCACTACGCACACAAGTACGTGAGAGAACCGTATGGGTTCAGGCTTAAAACTGTATGAACAGAAACAGTAGTGATAGCAAGGGGATAGATTTCAAAGTTTGTGCCCAGGTAAATTAATTGTCTATTAAAACAACCAAAAAACCTCAAAGGCAAAATAGAATCCAAAGTTGCTAAAAATGTGTTCTCTACAATGTCCAATTTCAAAGCAAGAAGTACTAGGTATTCAAAAACATAAAAAATAAGTCACATGCTAAGGGGAAATAAGCTATTGATAAAAACCATCTAATTCAGATTCAGACTCCACTGGATTTAGCAGACAGATTTTTAAGTTACTACTACCTATATATTCTAATATTTTCAAAAAGTACACATAACTAAAAGAAAATATGCTCATAATATGTGAACAAATATGGAATCTCAAGAGAGAAATAGAAACTATTTTTAAAAAAATAACTGAAAATTCTAGAACTAATTAATATAATAATTGAACAAAAACACTAGATGGATTTAATAGCAGATTTAATATGTAAGAAGAAATAGTTAACTTGAAGAAATATCAATAGAAATCATTCAGTGAAAAAACAGAGAGAAAATATTTAAAGACCAGTAAACATTTTCTCAGCTCTCTGGGATAATAACAAGCACTCAAACATATATGTAATTGGAGTCCAAGAAGAAAAAAAAGAGAAAGAGAGAGTCAGAGAAAATATTTTAAAAACTAAAGGGTGAAACTTTGCAAAGTTGGTGAAAGTTGTAACTTACAGAATATTAATGAACCTAAAATGGAATAAATGCAAAGAAAACAAAATCTACACAACACAGCAGTCAAAGTGATGAAAGTCAAAGATAAAATCTTGGAAACAACAAGAAAAAAATTGACTTATTACACACAGTGGAACAATAAAGTTAACACCTGACTTCTCATTATAAACAGTGAAAGTGAGAAGACATTTGGATGGTATATTCAAAGAGCATATCGAAAGAAGAAAAATCAAAAACCCCTGAAAAATCCACCGGGCAAGAACTCAATATCCAGTAAAATGATCCTTCAAAAAAAAATACACTCTCAAGAAAGTAACAGAAAATGTATTGCTAGCAGAACTGCCCTACAAGAACTGCTAAGAGAAGGCCATCAAGCTGAGTGAGTGTCTCTAGATGGTAACTTGGAGGTAAAAGTTAGAACCAAGTACACCGGTAAAAGTAAACATGTGGGTAAAGCTAAAAGAGATGTTTCTTTGTTTCTCCCTCTTAATTTCTTTAAAAGACATATGGCTGTTTAAAATTGTGACACTGTATTTTTGGAATCAATATGTATGTATATGAAATATGCATGGCAAGAATCTCACAAAGAAAAGAAAGGGCGTAATGAAGCTATGATGTAATGAAACTATAATATCATTAAGTTTCAGTATTTTACCAGAAATAAGTTAATATTAAGTTAGATTTTGAAAAGCTAGAGCAACCACCAAAAACATGTACAGAAACATAGCTAAAGAGTAAAAAATAATTAAAGTATATACTAAAATATTTGTTTAAAACAAATGAAATTAGTAAAACTGCATCACAAGAACAAAAAGAAAAGAAAATTACCAAATGACAGGTACAAATTCAGCCCTGTCAATATTACATTAAATGGGAATGGAGTGAACAATTGAATCTCAGTTAAAAATTATCAAATTGGATGATACAGCAAGATACAGCCATATGTTACCTCAAAGAGATGCACTTTACATTCAAAGACATACCTAGGATGAACATAAACAGATGTAAAAATATGTACCCAGAATATATTAACCATACGGCAAATAGAATAGCTATTTAAATATCAGGCAAAGTATATCTTAAGGCAACACCAGAGACAAAAATAAGCATTTCATAATGACAAAAGGGAAACGAGAACAGGAATATATAACAATTATAAATATTTATGCACCTAAAAACAGATACCCAGAATAAATAAAGGAAAAACTCACAGAATTAAAAGAGAACTAGACATATTAGCTATTATAGTTGGAGACTGTAATATGCCTCTGCCAGTAACTAATAGAACAAATCCATACATATAGAGAAGGCAAACAGCACTATGAACTAACGACTTAATTAAGATGGATAAAATACCCTACTCATTAACAGAAGTATCTACATGCTTTTCAAGTTTGACTAGAGTTTTCACTAGGATATACCTTATTCTGGACCACAGATAAAATCTCAAAGAATTGGTCTATATGTGTGTTGTTATGGCAGTACTTTATCCTCTTGGTTACTATGATTTTATGGCAAAATTTGAAATCTGATAATAAGTTCACTGATTTTGTTCTTTTATTTTAAAATTGTTTTGTTACTCTAGGTCCTTTGCATTTTCATATACAATTTCAATCACTTTGTCAGTTTCTATAAAATGCCTCCTGGGATATTGATAAGGATTATGTCATAGCTATAGACTAATTTGAGGAATATTCCCACTGAGTCTTTCAATCAAAGAACTCAATACATACATCTCCATTTATTCTTTTCTGTTAGTTATTTTATGGATTTTAATGAAAATTTTCTGCAAATATGTTGTCATATTTACTCTTAGTTTTTTTATGTTATTGTAAATAGAGTTGTCTTTTAAAATTTCAATTCTGAACTTTTCGTCTTCTAGTGCAGAAAAAGATAATTTTTTAATATCAACTTGTATCCTGTAATGTTGTTGAACTCCCTTATTTGTTTTACTGCTTTTACATTCTTTAGGACTTTTCGTATTCAGAATCATGTTGCCTGTAAGTAGAGGCTAGTTATTCCTTTCTAGTCTGTATGTCTTTATTTTTTCTTGCTCAATTGCTCTAACTAGTACATCCTACACAACACTTGATAGAACTGATGAATGTGGGCATCTGTGTCTCATTTGTGGTCATGAGAACATTAGCCTTTCTCTATCACATATGTGGTGAGTGGAGGTTTTTCACAGATGCTGTCAGGTTGAGGAATTTCCACTCCTAATTTCCTGGAAGTTTTTTTCATGAGTGGGTACTGAGTTCTGTGCAATACTTTTTCTGCCGGGGGATCTGAGGGAAATTTTGGGGATGATGTGGCTGCTTTAAAACTTGATTGTTGTGATGATCGCACAACTGTGTACTTTTACCATAACTCAGCAAACTGCTCATGCAAATTGAATGAATTTCCTTTTGCATAAAATACACTTCAGAGAAGCCATGTGAGAGTATTTCTGATGGGGGTAGATCAGCAGGGGATGGCTTTATTCAGCAATAATGGTGATAGCAGTTCTAATAATCGTAGTTACTTAATAGGCCTTGCAGTAGGTATTAGCTTCAATCCTAGAGTGGTCCCTACAGGAGGCAGCACGTTGTGCCTGAGGGCAAACAGCTGGACCTGCTGGCTGCTGCGGTGCCCGGTGGAGCACTTTGAGTACTGTCTCCTAAAAGGGAAGCTAAATGTCTATTGCCCTTAAGTTCATGAAAAATAATTATAACAATAATTTATTTATTCCTCATAGACTATAAGCTACACGAGGTTGTACATGTATACTCAAAAATGCAAGCATGTGTATCTTCACAAATGTTTTTTGCATTTATCCCAATGCCCTGTAAATAATGTATAACAAATACATGTTTAACAAATGAATGAATGAATTATTTCTAAAAAGCCAATCTCAAAATTTTGACAAGTGCAAAGCAGGAAATGTACGACCTAATATCCTATACTTCTAAGACAGCAGGCCCTCCCACTGCAATTGCTTTGTCTTCCATTAGTACAATATCCTAGACTATTAGTAGAGTCCACATCATGAAGCTTCTCCTTCCATGTTCTCCCTTATTGGACTAATGTCACTCTACTGACAATTTTAAACAATCCATGTTGGTGGATAAAACTGAGTGGAGCTGCACCAAATCACAGCTTTACCATGGTGTGATTTTTGAATGAAATGGTTTAACTTCTAGAAGTCTTAGTTGGTTGCTTATAAGGTGGGAATCTCAGTAACTCGACTTACAAACAAAGGCAGTGCATAACGTAGGGTACCTGGCAAATTACCTGGTGCAGAGTTCTTGCTCCTGTGTGTGACGAGCGTGTGTGTGTGTGTGTGTGTGCATGCACACCCATGCACCATTACAGTAACTACCAACTCCTCAACCATTTAAATGGTTTGCAGACTGCAAGCTTTCTAGTCTGTGAAGAATTTATTCTTAGAAGATTCAGTGCTCTGAGTTGCAGTTATCTGGCAAACAAACGTCAAAATTAAAAAGGGTAACAATCAGTCATTCACTGTCATTTAGACCAAGTATCCAAAGGACTAGGAGGCGTATCCAAAATGTCTACTTTTATTTTCATCTGAATAAACATCCATAAGCAGAAGGAAATATTTGAATGTGACTTTAGGCATGAACTAAATCTCTCCTTAATTTCACTTATGAAGTATCTGAAAGTCATCTTTGAAAGGAAAATGTTTTTCTGTTTAATGAACCGTCTGTACTTTGGGGCTTGTGGCAGGGAGGCCCTCACTCTGAGCTGCTTTGGAGAGGAGGCACCGGACACTGCCAGCTGTCAGGTCATCAACGGCTGCACTGCGCTTCCCATTTTTGATGATTTTATCTCCAGCTCCAGTCACACAAGAAGACCGTCCCTTTGATTGAATCATTTATAGTACTTCTTCAAGGGATTACAAAATTTGTGGGGAATATTTTTCAAGGTTTCTCATATTTCAGATAGGTGGCAGCCTATTTTTAACAATTACTTCAGGTGTTTTCCTGATTTCTGCCCCTCAAAGGAACTGAGTTCTGTTTGTCTTGCTTTTCTGGACCAGGTGGGTTTCCAAAGTGCTGGGCCAGGCCCCTGGGCTTGCATTCTGCTGGGCAAAATGAATTTGCAGGAAACTCACATGCCTTTTATAATGAAAACAATGTTGTGTATTTCTCTGGAGTCTAATAGGGATTACTTTTGAGTGATGGGATTGGGAAGAATAATTTTTATTTTATTCTCTCTCTTTCCAAAGTCTCTACAGTGAACATGTTTTACTTCTGTAACAGAAAATAAGTACTTTCATTTCCCTAAAGATAGCTATTATAAGTTATGGACTTCGATCACTGATAAATAAATTGAAGACTCAGAACATGTTAAAATTGTGCTTTGACATTACAACCCACAGATCAGTTAAAGGCACATTTAGGCTTAATTTTGTTTTCTAAGAACTTCAAAACTATGTGTAAATACATAAAACATTTAAAAAGGCTTATGACACTTTAGAAAACTAGTGAATTCAGAGACAAGGGAGACATATGGTGTTTGTATACATAAATAGCAAAGTTTTAAACTTATATTGCTTTTATTTGCATATCAATTTGGATTCAATATAATATGCAAATTGAAAACTCAGGTATCTTAGAGGGATTATCTTCTCACATTTTTATAGCATAATAAATCACTTCCAAATCCTTTCTAATGAATTTACTACTTGTTCTAAATGTAACTATATTGGCATAGAGCCAGTGGAGGGTTATTTGAGAATTTGGTTTGTGTTGTGCAATGGCACAGGGAACAAGAGGGGGTGTTGTGTGGAGGAGAGGAAGGGGTTGGGGGCTGGGGGATGGTGGAGGTTTGCTGTTTGATCCAGGTTTTTCCTGCTTATCGGGCCACTTTCGAAAAACAACAGGCAATCTGCGTGGCTGGGCAACTGGGTGGTTGATGGCCCCTCGCCCCCGTCATGCCCCAGCAGATACCTTTTACATCTTGCAGCTGCTATACTGGCAAAGCCTCGTCGAGGTGGGCGAGAGGAGGGTGAAAGTGTAGGCCTTTCGAGTGAGGGAGGTGGTGCATCAGAGGGGCGGGGAACCTCCTTCTGTTCTTAGAGAAGAGCCAGGGAGCAAGGCCCCGGCAGCTGGGATGGCAGAGCCAGGCCAGCCGCTCTTCTTTCCATTTCCTGCCACAGAACACGCTGCAAGCTCTAAAGATGTTCAGAACTTCTCATTTTTCCACTTATAAATATGGATGTGGCTTTCACACTCTCATAGTCACACCCTTTTATTCACACCCAGTTTTTGGATTTCCACCATCACAGCGGCTGAAATTTGGGCTAAGGGGCGGAAGAACATGCAGAGCCTGGAGCCCGAAGGAAAGTGTCTGAAAATGAGCTGAGGAGTCTGACCTGGGGGCTGCCGCTGACAGCCTGTGCGGACTTTCTTTGACGGGCTCCCAGAGCACACTCTGCGCCCTGTGAGGCCTCCAGGGAAGGTCACTGCTGCCCCTGCTCCCCCAGACCCTGGCCGGGACATTTCTCTGAGCGGATGGAGCCCTGAGGGTCTGCTGTCCAGGGCACTCCACACACTGAGCCAGGCATGAGCCAGCGGGGTCATGCCAAGACGTCCTCACCTGCCGGGTGAAGGACAGTCTCACAGTACCTGGTCTCACAGCAGCTTCTCCAAGGAGACTTGGGGGCTTCCAGCACATTCGGCCCTCCCTGAGGTGTGTGTGTGGTGCAGGCTGTCTACCTCTAGGTACAAATGTCCTAAGCAGCACCCTGAGTACCTTGGTGAACAGCCACATTCTAATGTCTAACTCATGCACTGCGTCCTGCACGTTTCCAGAACACAGATCCGGGTGATGGGTCTGTTGCCAGTGGGGTGGCCCGGTGGGCATTAGAGACTCTCCTGTTCCTCCTTTTGCTGCCAGTTCAATGTGCTGCCTGCTTCCTCAGAGGGGCCACATCCCATCAGAACTCATGCCTCATCGATTCTGTTCCCCAGGGAGTGGACCGTGGAGAGACGGGTGCTTGAGGGGACAGAGGAGGCCGGAGGTTGGCGAGAGTCACAGCAGCCAGCCCAAAGCCAGGGCATCTGACACAACAGTGGTTTCGTAGCAGCTATGTGGCCGATGGAAAATTGAGCCTGCACACTGTAGGGGAGTGCCTCATTCCCTCCACCGCTCTGAAATCAGGCAGCTCTGGGATCCTGGCCTTGGGTGAGTGCCACTATCTCACTGAGCCCGGAGCTCCTTATCACTGAAATAGAGTTTGCAGTGGCGGCTGTGCAGGGGATCCTGCAAATTACAGAGGAGGTGATGTGAGCATCACCAAGAGCAGTGACAGGCACATTGAAGGCAGCTGGTCCCTAAAACACGTCTGTAACTCCAGGCTCCCTCCCAGCCAACTCGACAAGTCTTCCTGAAGATGTCAGCACAGATCCCATGGAATATGTCCAATCCTTCTTCCTCCCCGCAACCTGCTCCCATCCTGTCTTCCCTAACTCTGGGTCTTAATCCCCTCGGGCTACTGTAAGAGCCCTATAACAAAACTCCATGGACTCGGTGGCTCACACACTAGACATTTATCTCTCGTAGCTCTGAAAGCGGGAGGTTTGGAGGCCCTGGCAGATTGGCTTCCTGGTGAGGGACCACTTCCTGGCTTGCAGAGGACGCCTCTTGCTGTGTCCTCTGGGCGAGAGCACACTCTGGGGCCTCTTTCTCGTCTTAAAAGAGCACTCATCCTGTCAAGCGTGCTCCACTCGCATGACCTCCTCTGAACCTAATCACCTCCCAAAGGCCTCACCCCAAACACTACCACATTGGAGGTGCAGGCTCAGCACGTCAATTCAGGGAGGACAAAATTTTCAGTCCATAAAAAAGAGTGTGGCCACAGTCTCCAGGAAACAAGAAGACTCCAAGTCCTGCAATGCCTCACACGGGACCCCCGTGTTCAGCAGATCCTGGACTTTCCATGTCAAGCCTGAGCCACCTCCTCTCCTGCAGCTCCCTGCACTGGGCTCTCTTCTCTCTGTCACCTGGAACACTGCCAGGGCCTCCTCACCTGGTTTCAGGCCCCTGCCCACTGCTACCTGCCTTGAGTGACAGCCCTAGGCCCTGGCTACTTCCTTGTGGGTAGTAGAATAAACCTGGAGCTCCTTAGGAAGATCAAGAGGGCCCTGCCTCAGACCAACTCTCTTGCAGCACTCGAAGCCTCTCCTATCACCTGAGGCCTTCAGGCCATGGGCGCCCTTCCCTTCACGGTCTCTGAGCTCCTCCAGGAGGCACCTGCCCCACCAATGGCTGCTTTTCCACCTAGGCTCCTCCTCCCCTGCTGGACTCCGAGGGCCTTCAGGCTGGCTCTGTGTCTGTGAACACATGGTCACAGGGCACTCAGCACTAGCACCCTCAGGGAATGCTGCAGAGTGGAGCAGTTAATAGATTTCCCAGCAGTGCTACTCTCATGGTGGAATCCAGGCTCTACAGTGAAAATCCTTGAAGGACTTTTGAACCCACATCCTGAGGGGCAGCTGGTAGGGTGGATCGCTGTGCAGAGCTGTGCCAGGCACCTCTTCTGATTGCTGCTTCAGCAACAGCGTGGATGGCAGCATGTCCCAGATAAGCATTAACAGTGCATTCCCACCACCCGAGAGGCAGACACGAGAATGGGCAGAGACTTCACATACCTTGTTCAGAGGAGGGGCTCCGCTCTGGCGTCTGCCCTGCGGGTGGCAGGCAGGATGCTCTCTTGACTCTCCTCTCTCTGGGGAGTGCAGTGAAATGTGGTCAGCACAGAAGGACTGATGTGGGAGCACCCAGGCTGGCAGCAGGGACAGGGAGATTTTATTGCAAAGCCTAATAAAAAGAAGAGAGTCCAGTGCGACGATTAAATCTATAGACAGTTCAGAGCTATATTAAGATCTCTGCTTTCTCTTCACATATAGAATGTAAGTTTCTCTTGCAACTATTTGTTTCTTTTGTCCCCCAGGAATATAGAAAATAAATATAATAAGAAAAGAGGAAAAGCAAAGCCTTTTCCAAGGAACATGAAGAAACTGCAAACAACATTATATTTGCAATGTTAGCCTTTCTGGCATGACGTTTTTATTTTGCTATTTGCCAATTACATCTGAAAATGAAAGCCCAGTGTACACCGTGACTTCCATGTTGAGTGTGGCCTTTCACAGGAGCTCTAGGGTGCATCGAGGTTTACCCAGCAGCCCCCAGTCCAATGTGGTGTCAAGGACTCAGTGGCTGTGAGGCTGGGGTAGGGGCTGAGGGTGACTCCAGGCAAAGTGCATTCCTCAAAGAACAACATTTTCAGTGCAATGGCTGGGGACTGAGCCATAGTTCCTCAGATGAGGCTGGGGCCAACAACAGGGCACTGTGCCCACTCCTGGTTGGTTTGCTTTGGAAAGACATTTTAAGGAGGCGGCCACACTCTTTTTTATGTCTATTTATTTGTTTTCTTCCTCAAACTCAGCTTAGGGGTACTGGGACAAGCAAGCAGAGAACTGATGAGTTCCAAATCCTTTAGGATGCAGACTGATATATAAATGTGACATTCTTCAGGTATAATTTAATGAATTAAATTTTTAAGTAAATTTAAAAAGGACAAGTTACGTAAAGATTATACTAACTCAAATCATGGAACAGTTTTCCGATGAGAGCATCTTCCTAAAGCTTTGCTCTGGGAAGGCCTGGGGTGATGAGGCAGGGCCTCCAGGCTCCATCTCTTCCCTCCAGGATGAGCCTTGAGACCTCAGAGTTGGTTGGTGCAGTGGCCTCTGGTCACTGGGGGCAGGAGATGTCGTGTGCAGAGGGAGGAACATCCATGGGCACGTGTTTGTTGAATACCTAAATTTGCACATCAGTTTGAGGCAACTGAAATTCACTTAACAAGAGGTGGCAGGGCAGCAGAAGGGAGCCGAGGCAGCACAGGAAAGGTGGGAGCATGAGAGGCCGGGAGCAACCACCTGTCCCTCTCCCCACCCACAGCGACCTGCTCTGCAGCACAGACATCGGAGAGAGGGAGAAGTAGCCAAGCATTCCCTTTGTGTCTCCTCTAGTTACTTGCTCTCCTCCCCCACTCAAATCTTCACACCCCGGTTTCTAGAATTTTCCATGCAGCAATGTCTCTTGCTGCCAAGACCGACGTTTCACATCATTTTCCAGGTGTCTTGTTCAATCTCTATTCAGAATGGGGAAAATGGCAGACAGCTTCTCAGCAAGTGCCACAGCTTGCAATTTTGCAGAGCAACGAAAATGAGATTAGAGCCTAATGTGTCTAGACAGCATATTTAAACAACCAGAAAGGAAACACAGATATCTCTGGCTCACAGTATTGGTGCTATGTGGTTTTGTGCTCTCTGCTCCATTTTCTTTCTTGATTTTCCCTAAAGGGAGCCAAGATGTGCAGCGTGCACGCGTTGCAGCTCTTGTTTTGTCTGCTTATTAGTGCTGGATCAAATCAATTCACCAGCATCTAAGAATCAGCACTTCTGTGATTTAAAGCCTATCTTCCTATCACCCAGAATGTGCCAACAACGTACAAAAAATCTCTTCTTTCTGGACATCACCTACTGGTGATGACTTCCTTCATTTTTCTGTAACAACTCATCCTTAATTTCTTTCTTTTTTTTTTTTTTTTTTTTTTTTTTTTTTGAGACGGAGTCTTCACTTTGTCGCCCAGGCTGGAGTGCAGTGGCACCATCTCGGCTCACTGCAAGCTCCGCCTCCCGGGTTCGCGCCATTCTCCTGCCTCAGCCTCCCGAGTATCTGGGACTACAGGCGCCCGCCACCGCGCCCGGCTAATTTTTTGTATTTTAGTAGAGACGGGGTTTCACCGTGTTAGCCAGGATGGTCTCGATCTCCTGACCTCGTGATCCGCCCACCTCAGCCTCCCAAAGTGCAGGGATTACAGGTGTGAGCCACCGCGCCCGGCTAATTTCTTAAAACATGGAAGAAGAGTTACTATATGTAATCAAAAGTATCTGAGACAGGTCTCAATAGATTTAGAAAGTTTATTTTGCCAAGGTTAAGGAAGCACCCATGACAAAGCCTCAGGAGGTCCTGATGGCATGTTCCTAAGGCTGTCGGGGTACAACTTGGTTTTGTACATTTGAGGGAGACCTGAGACATCAATCAATGCATACAAGATGCACATTGATTCAGTCTGGAAAGCTCTTTCACAGAGCTGAACTAATTTTTAAAACATAGTTGGAAGAGTGCTTATGTATTAAAATTAGATTGAAGGAGACAGGTATTTCTGGGAACCTGACCTTATAAAAACCTGAGCATCTAACAATTGTAATGGTAGCTGCCACTTAGTAGAGCTTTAAAAAGGCGGGACAATTCGAAGCATGGTAGGGTGGGGGCTTCCAGGTCATGGGTAGAGAAGAGACAAATGGTTGCATTCTTTTGAGTCTCTGATTAGACTTTCACTGAATACACAATTTACATAGGAGAGGAGGGGTATAAGAATAGTCACTTATGCCTTAGTCTGGCTTAGTGAATCTGCATTTTTACATTAACAGTAGGGTAATGGAAGCAATCAGCTATGCATCTGTCTCCAGTGAGCAGAGGGATGACTTTCTGTCCCTCATCTGTGCAGATAACCTTAACAATTTACATTGCCAAGGTGAAATTCAACAAAACTGTTTTAGGGTCAAGATCTTGAGGTCCACAAGGAATTTGCCTGATGTAGTTCCAAGCTTGACTTTTCCCTTTGGCTTAGTGATTTTGGGGTCCTGAGATTTACTTCATATATACATTACATATGTATGTGAAAGGAAAATAAAAAAACTTGTACTTGGAAACATTGGTTCATTTTTTTCACATGTATAAATGAAACAAATACAATTTGTCCACAAGGAAATTCCTTTCATAATATAGATATGAAAGAATGAACCAAAGTTTCGAAGTACATGTTATATAGGAAGAAAAGTAAGTGTTTCATGCAAAGTAGAATAAGCTAGCATGGTGCATGTAACAAGGACAGAGAGACTTCGAAGGAGGAGGAGGGTCAGACAATGGTGTCTATGTCTGTGGAGCACATTGAAGTGGGAACATTCATGGACCACAGGACGGTGAAACCAGGTGCTGAGCAGAAGGCTGTAGTTACCTCCTTTCAAAATATTTTTATTCATAGAGAAATAATTTTTCCAAGGGAAGCACTAACTGAACACAAAATACAAAACCCATAGGGGATGCACCCACAAATTATCTGCAGTCTCACAGTCGTGCAAGCCTCCCATCTGTCCCCTTGCTGGCCCCCACCTCTCCACAGCAGAATGTCTTTTCACCTCTACTTGGCCAAAACCCTGGGTGCTTAACTTGGAGAAAGAGCTCAACCCATCTGGCTGAAACCTTTCAGCAGGCAAGGACGGAGAACACCACCAGAAATAGAAGCATTGAGAACATTTTGGGAATAATGAGAGGGAGAAATTTAGATAGAAAGATATTTTTCAATCCTGTGGTTATTTTTAATGCATCTTTACATTCCTGCAAACAAAACTGAATGGAATTGTATTCCCTCATAGAGAAGAGTTCAAAGGAAAATATTAGACCAAAACAAGTAATACAACCAGTTCTGTCAAGCAGATTGAATTCCAAACATTCACTTTAAGATACTTGTGAAAAATTTTGGTCAACTATTCTAAAATGAAACAATGACAACTGGGCAAGAGGAAGTTCTCCAAAGCATCTGAAATGCTGTCCCATCCGCCCAGGGACCCACTCACCGTTCCTGACGGTATTTTTTGAGGAAACCTATAAGTTTCCATTCCAAAGGCCATGAATTTATTTTCAAACTGCAGAGAAAGCATCTCAGAATGGCGCTGGCATCAATTTTGTGCCAGCTCTCTAATCGTCACTATTCTCTTCTTAAAGGCATTTTGAATCAGGATGTGGGACAGGATGGTGGGGGGTGGTTAGATAGGATTTTCCTGATGCCTGTTGAAAATATATTAGTCTTTCATTCAATTAAATGCTGGTGAGGCAAGGGCTACCTGAGTGATGTGATGGTGTTAGACAATCTGGACTCCTGCTTAGATTCTTCTCAGTTGTAATCACAACCCTAAAGTCATAGCTCATTCCATCTCCCTGCCCAGGATGCGAAACGTGCATGACGTTTGCGATCTTCAATTTCAGCGCTGGTATAGCTCCTTTTCCCAACCATGAGCATAGCAATTCAGGTGCACTGACAAGAGAGTACTTGATGGAGACATGTCTAGTGTCTTATGTTACAGAAATAAGTCATTGAAAGAGACACAATTACCAAAGCTAGAGATAAACACATGTGTTTTCCAAATAAATGGGAAGAGTAGGGACTTTATAATCAGCCGGACTGGGATTTAATCCTCAGTTTAATCCAAGGCTCTGAGAGTTCTCTGCACTTCCCCTTTCCTTATTTTCTAGATAGAGATAATGATGTCTACCTCTCAAGGTAGGTGTGGAAAATGTACATCATAAGACAATTGTTGCACATAATAACCACTGTAAAAGAACACTTCTATTACACAGAGCTGAACTAATTTTTAAAACATAGTTGGAAGAGTGCTTGTGTATTAAAATTAGATTGAAGGAGACAGGTATTTCTGGGAACCTGACCTTATAAAAACCTGAGTATCTAACAATTGTAATGGTAGCTGCCACTTAGTAGAGCTTTAAAATAGCTCTAAACAATTTGCAAATGCTTACCTACTTATTTCTTACCCACCCTAAGAGATAGGTAATAGTATCATTTCCAGTTTACAGATGGCATAATTGAGACAGGGAAGTTATAAAACATTCCAAAGTGCATGCATCTGCCAAGAGGGACTGGGATTTGAACCAAGGCAGAAAGGCTTGCAAAAAAACCAACCAAACAAACAAAAACAAAAAAACCTAAGAAACAGGTAGAAATGTTGGCTATATTATAGTAAATATACTTTTAAATATATCAAAAATATATCAGGAAAGCATGAGAAACGTCCAGCAATGCCAACATTTGAGAGACCCTTGAAAAGAAGGGTACAGGGAGCAGCTTTCACTGCAGTTTCCCGTTAGGCACAGAAGACAGGGAAAGAAGGCTGGGAGTGGGAGTGAGAAATCTGTGTAATCAAAGCCATGGGTCTACACAAGATCTATGACATAAAATTATGACCCTGAAAGGACTACATATTCAATGAAAAGGTGGAGAAGAAAAATGCTGATTAGTTCAAAAAGCAAACAAGTTTAGTTTTCTTGCCTATACCTGAGCGGAAGGAAAATTGTGCTTCCAGAGAACATATAACAAGGGCCTGCCAACCAGCTGGAATGCATGTCACCTATGCACCAAGGTGATGAATTGTCAGAAATGTGGCACACAGCTGGAATTCCCTCATGGCAACCAAAAAAGAAACACAGAACCACCCTTTAGGGACTCACTTGAAACCCAGTCTACCCAAGATTACCAGACATAATGCCCATTCGAGATGAATTCCCAATGCAACACACAAGAAGGAGATTCTACAATGACAAGAGCTGAAAGACACAATCAAATTAGGATGAGATGTGCAAGAACTTCAGATGATAGAACTTCAGGGTGAAACTATGAGATAAGAACATTTGAAATAATTAAAGGCATAAAGAGACCTCAACATGTAAGGAAAATGTAAGATACAAATAAAATACCAGGCAGATATGAAAAATTACTTAAGAATAAAAATGAAAAATTGAGCGGATGAGGGAATGGGAAGGTTACACAAAGCAGAAGGGAGATTTATGAAATGCTTAGACATATTAGCACTGAATAACTGTTTTTTTAAAAATAAAGATATAGCATATATGTGTTTATATGTACATGCACACATACATACACACGTGTACATATACGCTTAGCAGAAATGAAGGACAAAACTATTGCTTAACAACATAAGATGTAATCTGAATTCCAGAATGGGAAATATAGAGAATGAAAGAAAAGAACTATTCAAAATATACTGGCTAGAATTTTCTTCAGAAATGAGGAAAAATCTAAATCCTCCTAAGCAGAACTCTCAATGAATCCAACTAGAAAATAAAAACACCCAACACATATCCAGAGTATCATAGAAAAACTATAAACTCAGAAAATAAAAAAGATCTTAAATTTGACCAGTAGGAGAAAAAAAACAGGTTTACTTATATTTGCCTGACATGAAACTTATCAATATTAACAATATAAATTACTTGGTAATAAAATATTCTCCAATGTATTAAATGAAACATTCTTTTTTTGTGGAGTTCTATACCCAGCTAAACTATAATAGTGCATGATAAATAATGTCATTTTCAGACAAAGATCGAGAAATTTCACATGTAACTAAAATTTTGTAAAAGTAAAAGAGAAAGAAGAAAACTGAAGTCACAATAAACTGCAAGAAAGAATAGTTGGTAAATCTAATGACCATCAACTGTCTGAAGCAATAAAAATAATAACTATTATTTTTCATCATTTGTTCATCATGATGAAAAAGAGGAACTGAAGAACTGGGCAACAGTGTTGCATAAAATAGGAGTTCAGGGATTTAAATTACCGCCTTCACTCCTGAGGAAGAATACAGAGATTAACTTACTTTTTTTTGTTAAGTCAAATACATATGTTGAAATTTTGAGTGCTGTAGGGTGAGGGATCCCCCTCCAGATTACTTAAAGGTGTGTTTCCACTGCCTGAACCCTGAAGGCTGGGCAGTGAGCCAAGGCCACAGTGCCCAGCTGAGGATTAGGTGTCCCTGAAAAGCCAAACATCCCAGAGACAATCTGAGAACCTCAGTTGTCCCTGAGAAACCAAACATCCCAGAGACAATCTGAGAACCTCAGTTGTCCCTGAGAAACCAAACATCCCAGAGACAATCTGAAAACCTCAGTTGTCCCTGAGAAACCAAACATCCCAGAGACAATCTGAGAAAAATAGTCTCATTATTCAAACACAGCAGACTAAGAGAAAATTAGCTTAACAGCAGTTCAGAGGGCTGAGTGCAGTGGCTTAGACTTGTAATCCCAGTACTTTGGGAGGCTGGGGCAGGAGAATCATCTGAGCATAAGCATTCGAGACCAGCCTGGGCATCATGGCGAAACCCCATCTCCACAAAAATTACAAAAATTAGCCAGGTGTGGTGACTCACGCTTGTAGTCCCAGGTACTTAGGGGACTGAGGCAGGAGGATTGTGTAGACCGAGAAGTTTGAGGGTGCAGTGAGCTATGTTCATACTGCTACTCTCCAGCATGGGTGATAAAGTGAGACCCAGTCTAAAAAAAAAAAAAAAAAAGAAGAAACAGTTTTTGAGACAGGAGGTGGCACAGATCTGTAGGGCTGTCTTGCTGTGTCCAGGAGTGCCCTGCACATAAGTCCTAACAAACTCATCTACTCATCAAGCTGTGCTGGTCCATAACTTTCTTCAGTCTCTTGGTTCCTTTCCAGTTTGGGGGCTGTGGGGAGGGGAGATGTCACAGTCTCAAGTTTTTCTTGTAACAAGTGTGGCCACAAAAAAGACTTGCAAGATAATGTATAATTTGCATGTTATTCATAGAAATAAAATGTACAGACATTTGATTAGTATGATAGACAGCAAGAAAAAGACAAAAAGGTTCAGAAATAAGGGGAGATTTAACACCCCCTCAATTTTATAACTGATATAGTAATATGTACATTATAATTGACTAGTTTGATTGAATAAATCATACATAGCATGGAACTCTGTCGTCGATTACAATTATTTTTGAACACATAGAGAACATTATAAAAACTGACCTCCTATTAATGAATGAATTTCATCAAATACTAAAGAATATCTGTCTGAGGAACACATACAATGATAATGACACTTTAGGGTAAAAAATCTAAATAGAAATATTCTAAAACTACTGAGAGAGAGACAGAGAGACTCAGAGAAAAAGAGAGAGACTGAAAGAGTCAGATTTCACAGGTTACTTACAGAGAAATGAAAATTCGGTTGAGAACATTCTTCCCTATGCAATGACAGATGCTAGAATATGTGAGGTAGAATATCTTCAATGTTTTTGAAATCCTTGGGAAAAAATTATTTTGTGTCATAATACTAGATCTTGCTCAAGCAACATTCAAGTATAGGAGTTAAATAGTTAAGAGTGTAAGAAAAATCTTCACAAACTGTACAAACTGCAAACACTTTCTGGGAGCATTTCCAAAAATTTATAGAATGAAAATTGTACCAAAATACAAAATGAAAACTATAAAAGAGAAGATGTTGTATTAGTTCACTTTGGTACTGATATGAAGAATTATCTGAGACTGGCTGATTTATAAAGAAAAAGAAGTTTAATGGTCTCACATTAAAGAGGTTTAATGGACTCCATGTGGCTGGAGAGGCCTCAGAACCATGGTGGGAAAACTTGCCACCATTATTCCATTACCTTCCGTCAGGTCCCTCCCATGACATGTGGGAATTATGGGAACTACAATTCAAGACGAGATTTGGGTGGGGACACAGCCAAACCATGTCAGGTGTCAAACACAAGAAATAATGACATGCAAAACAATACCACCCTGTAAGATTTTTGGTTGATTCTGAATAATGTGCTTTAGTAAAGTAAGTTAACAAATGCAAACGTGAAATAAGTTCACAAATGCTTACAAGGTGAGACACAATGGAAGTGGATGGGGAATCCAAATGTGGGAAGGTTTTTGCCTTGTTAGAGGAAGGAGGTGAAATCTAAACATTGATTACATGCTTTTATAGACTAACTGGATAATTAAGGTACTCTAGAAAATGTACATCAGATTTACAGATTCAAAATTACCGGAATAAAAGTTGGAAGAAAAATCTCCATAAAAATGAACTCACAATGAAAATAAAATTAACTGCACAAGGAGTCAACTCACTGTAAGACAGAATCAAATAGGCGAATTAAACCCTCGAGAACTTCATACTCAGGAAGAAGTTATACAACAAAGAAGCAGGAGGATCACTTGAGGCCAGGAGTTTGAGACCACCCTGAGCAACAGAATGAGGCCACGTCTCTACAAAAAATATTTTAAGAATTAGCCAGGCATGGTGGTGTGTCTTAGCTGTAGTCTCAGCTACTCAGAAGGCTGAGGTGGGATGATCACTTGAGCCCAGGAGTTCAAGGCTACAGTGAGCTGTTATTGTGGCATTGCACTGCAGCCTGGGCAACAGAGTGAGACCCTGTCTCAAAAATAAATAAATAAATAAATATAAAAATTACTTTAAAAAATAATGCTGAAAATTATTGAGGAGATTTTTTTAAAGTGTTGGGTTTGTGATAGAAAGGCAGGTGACTCTGAAAAAATGAGGATTTAATAAAGAATTAAAGATAATTTCTGGAAGTTAAAACTATGATTATTTTTAAAAAGCAAAAAAAAAGTTGAACTGCACATTGAATACATTTGAAAAGACAAGAATTTATTGGAAGACAAGTATGCAGAAATCACCCAGATTTAGGCGTGGAGAGATGTAGTGATGGTTATTTAAGGAAATGACTGAATACAGCTCAATGGGAGAAGGTTGAACACATTCGGATTGGGAGAATTTGGGGCCAGAGTCGGTTTTCCAAAAGTAGTGGCAAAGATTTTTTTCAGGCCCGAGGAAAGACCTGTTAAGGAATCATCCCAAGTTCTGAACAGAATAAATAAATAAAGCGCACGCGCACACACACACACACGTGTGCAATTTCTTAACACCAGATAGAGGAGAAAAGCCTTGAAGGCAAACAGAGAAAAGAGAGATTACTCATAAAGGAATGACAGTTTCACTGACATCAGGGTCTTCATCGTAACAAAAGGAGTTTTCTTCAAAGTGCTCAAGGCAGATAACTGCCAATTTAGGAATCAGAAAAGTCAAGACACAGGGAAATGATCAGAAACACACTCTCACTCAGTGGCTTTTGGTAATTGAAGGAAATCCGTGATGAGGAATTGAATTCAGAATAAAGGAACTGGATGCTGGAAGCAACAGTGAGCAGTAAAACTGTGTAGAGACGTTGGCTAATCTAGACAAGTATTAACTGAATAAAATACCAATGCAATTCAGTGCGTCATGTCTTCAGGTATGAAAATCATCACGCCCAGCTCCTTCACAGGCCCACAGTGGCCTGCAGAGGTGGCTCCTTGCCTATATGGCTAACGTCATCTCCTGCCTGTTCCCCTTCATTTACTTGGTGCAGCCACACAGGCTGTTCCACTAATGAGCCACGGCGCTTCATGCATTTGCTTACACTGTCCAAGTTTAAGTTTCCTCTGCTAGACTGTGGGTATGGTAACAACGGCTCACAGAATATTGAAGGGAATAAACAAAGCTTCTGATAGTCCTTTAATCCACCCCACAGCACCGAATGCACAGCAGTCTGCATCTGACAGTTTCCTCAAAAATTCTAAGCTACAAAGATTTTATCCACAGGAGATGCAGACAGGCACACAACGTTCACTCCATTGTTGCCTGATAGGTAGGGTCTAGGTATTACTGAACACACGAGGTAGCTTTGTCTTTTGCATGCATGAAGGGCTCTCCAGCGACTACCCAGTAAATAGCAGAACTATCCACCTTACTTTAAGAAAGTCTGCTGCTGAAAGTCTAAACTGTTAAAAGCATTGATCTGCACTGGATTACTCTCAGTAATAAAAAATTACCTGCAAGTTTACTCTGCATACTAGCCTCTCCTAATGCATGGCATCAAAGTCATACATCCAGATATTTTCTCGTGCAAAGTTTAGAGACATGTCTATTCACTAGAATGAGACTATTCTCTGAAAGCGAGTTTACAGAGGCTGATATGCAGCATTAATGCACCAGTGAGAGGAGTCACCTGCAGTGAATTTGAAAAGTTCTCACAGGAAAGCAAAACTGGCACCATCTCCTTTCTCATCAACCTTCATTTCACCAGCTCCTTTTAACATTCCTAGTAATGAATGTGGTATTTCTAGGATGCAGGTTATTCCCTGGCATTTATGCTGTTGCCTGAGCTTGCTGCAGCACGTACTTTTCCCTTAGTAACTGCCCTGTCATGACATGGAATTCACTTCGGTTGAAATAACAAATACCCACAGGAAAACCATGTCATGCTAATTTTACTCTTTTGAGGCTTGGGAGAAAAATGGATTCAGCACAACTTTCCCAGATTTAACAGATGAGTAAACACTTTTGTTTGTATAAGGAATAATTTTAGATAGTGATTAACATTTATTAAAAAGGATCATTTGACATGAACTAGAAAATAAGAAAATGATATACTGTAGGGGGAGATTATGGACATAGGCATCGGCAAGGAAAGCGTGTATGTAGCTGTGGTTTTCTCTTCTTTTGTGTTTATATTGAATTTCTATAATTACAGAGAGGTGTAGATTCTCTTAGTCTCCTCTCTCTCCCTCTCTCTGACACACATGCAGGCACACACACACACACATACACACACACACACAATAGGTTACTTATTTTGAAAAAAAGAAAATAAATTCATATGATGAAACTATAACTTAACTTACAAATGCAGTGACATCTTGGCCATTGTCTGCTAATTTATAAGTTTTGATTATTCAACAGGATTAGACACTCTCGGGGAAGAAAGACATTGCTAGCAAAATAATTATGCATATAAATTTGTAGGCATAAGATAGGAATTTTTTTTTAGATTCCCTCAAGCATATTTAAATTATCTATCCAGTGGCTTGCCGACAACTGATATATGCTAGTTAAAATAATAAATCAAAGCTCCTTGTTAAAACATCAGCCAATGTAATTTACATTTCTTTAAAAACATTCAATAATTCAAACTCTTCATTAATTTGTTTAATTAGATCCCACTGACTATAATTAACTTACACATATGTAAACACACTTACACTTACACACAGGTGTGTAAGTTACCTGAAGAATGATTTCTGAATCTCTAACTTATGATATTTCATTGGTCTGAATCTGAACCATCTGTATATTATAATTATATTATTATTTCTTTCACTGTTAATTCAAAATTCTTCTATCTCCTTGCTTTAGGCAGAATATCCCATTTCTATTGTTTGGTTCCAGGATACAAGAGCTTTTTAATTTTGATTTTTTTGACACACCAAAGAAGCAAATCTCTTCTTTTTTCCATATTTCAAGGTACGTAAAGTATTGGATTTAACTGAGTGATAGACTTCAGGAATACTATTTAGGAAAAAATGTTAATAAAAGACAGGATTATGGAAGCGGATGTGTCATTGGGAAGCCCATATGTGATTTCCAACCAATGTAGGTAGCTCTTTCTGTAAAAGTTTTATCACTTAAGTAAAATGTAATCAGAAGACAAGCACAAAACTTTACAAGGGCAAGTTTATTTTACACTTAATCCAGATTCTCAATTCGGGGGAGAACCGTTGCTTGAAGTTCAGGTGGGTTGCTGAAGAATTTTTCTACAGCTTGAAATTACCATCGTACTTTTCCTATTTGCTCTTTTAAGATAGCTAATTGCTATTGAGAGATTTTCAAGGTTAAGGCAATCCGTTGAGTCATGATTCACTCACAAAGAACAATCCAGGAACTCTGTATTTAGCAATTAGAAAATTAAGGTTCATGTGACACTGACTAGTGATAAGGTTCGTGTGACACTGACTACCTGTCCTCAGTTGTCTAAGACTAAAACTCATGAAAAATTTAAAAGTTAAGAGTGCAGGCAACAGACAAAAAGAAGAAGGAAGCTAGCCATGGCACTACCAAGAAGCAAATGCTATAAAAGAGAAATGCTCCACAACTAAATGGCCTGCAGGGAAAAGCGGGAGCTGTTTTTCTTGCCTACTTAATAAGAAAGGGATAGCTCACCATGAGCCCATGCAGTAGAAACCAGAAGAATCAGACTGTGGGAATGTGTGAGCCTGATAAGGTTGATACTTCTCTGCATTTCATCAATAGGACATCATAAAAGGTCACTGAGAAATTTTTGGAAGAATTCTTTGTTTTTGTTTGGAAAGCATGGTGCACTCCCATTTTTTTCACACTCAGTCATCAAGAGCACAACTGAAATGACTTTGAAGGTTTTTCTAAAGTCAGAAGAGGCATCAAGAAGGGACTGGAGTGAGCTAGGGGAGCATGGCTCATGGTGTGAAACACAAGTGTGGCAAGGCCGACAAGTACTCAACTTGGAGTCAGGGTTTATCTGCCTCTGTTGCCATTAGTGCTGGCTGAATGGCTTAATTACCAGCTCTGATCAGTAATTATTGGTTGAGCATGCCATGTCAATTATTATATTGAAATGCTGAGGAGGGTAAAGTTTAGCTGAAGTTTGGGCGAATCACATAGCCTCTCAGTCTACTCATCTGAAAAATGAAAATTAAGGTACTGAAGTCTTCAGGTAGCCACAGTCAGAATAAAGTCCATAAATGTGCTAAAACAATAAGACAGATAATGAAAAATTATTCTACACTGGGTACTGTGCTAAATGCCTTATCGACTTTATCTTATTTAATTCTAAAGCCATATATAAATAAGAATGACCTGGGAAACTTTATCTGGATTGCTTGACAAGGACAGAGCTAGTATTAGAAGAAGGGAAAGGGCATATGCAGAACTATGACCCTTTCTTCACCCCAGAAGGAAGCGTTATGCCCATCATCAATTTCCTATTGAATTGGCACCTTTTCCCACGAAACATAGAGCAAAAGGTGCACAGTTCCCCAGCTGGTGCACGGTGTCCTGGTGCCTCCAGATATCCTCTGGCTCAAACATGCCTTTGTGAGATACCAAAAATGTAGAGGATTCATGTACCCAATGTCTGTACCTACTAGATGTAAACCAAAAATGAAGGTCTAAGCCATGCAACTGACTGAACAGACCTCCCTCACTTGGCCAAGGGAATCCCAAAGAAAACCTGAAAAGTAGTTCACGCCTGGGTGGGAAGGGTGGTCCTGAGAACATGTATCAAAGATGGTTGGGTTATAGCTTGGTTTTATACATTTTAGGGAGACAGAAGTTAAAGACAAAGATATAAATCCATACATATAAGGTATACACAGGTTTGGCCTGGAAAGGTGGTACATCTCAAAATGGGGATCTCACAGGTCATAGGTAGATTCAAAGATTTTCTGATTGGAAATTAGTTGAAAGAGTTAAGCATTGACTTAAGAGTTAAAGTCAGCAGAAAAAAATGCTTGAGTTAACATAAGGGGAGTTGTGGAAGCCAAGGTTCTTGTTATGTAGATGAAGCTTCTGGGTAGCAGGTTTCAGAGGTAATAGATGGCAAATGTCTCTTTTGGGACCTTGGAAGGTGTCAGATTCTCTGGAGAAGACTTACTAGGGTAAGAAGATTATCTACAGAATGTAATTTCTCCTACAAGAGATGGTTTTGCAGGGTCATTCCAAAGTATGTCAAAGAAATATATTCCTTCAGGGCTTGTTATCCATCATGTGATGCTATACCCAGGTTGGGTTGGAGTTGGGTATCTTATTGCTACAAAGAGTCTGTTATGTCAGTCTTACAAGCTGTATTTTATCTGATTTTAATGTTAATGCTTGTCAGCTGTGTCTACACTCCAACGGGAGGCATTATAGCAAGGCTTTCCCAGGCCTCTAGCTTTCAGACAGCTGACTGTAGAACTTCACAGCCTCCAAGACTGTGTGACCCAGCCTTAAATATCTTAATTCTGTTTCTTGGGAGACTCCTAAGACAGAAATTGGTATCAAGAAATGGAGCTTCTGTTGTAACAAGTGCCTAAGAATGTAGAAATGATTTTGGAACTGAGTGATAGGTAGAGGCTGAAAGAGTTTGAGGTTCACAAAAAAAAACAATATTTTTGTGAAAACAAAATATTCACATAGAAAACAGCACACAACTGAAGTGGATGACTTGATGAACTTCACAAACCTGCACAACCCTGTAGCCAGCAGTCAGGTCAGGGATCAGGACATTGGCTGCACTCCAGAAGTCCCTTGTATACACCTGTCTCTCACTCTCCCAGGGCCCTAGCATACAGTGGCTGTGGCTGCGTTTGTATCTGATATGAATGAAATCCTATACAACACACTTTCTTACATGTGGGATTTTTTGCTCAGCATCATGTTTACGAGATTTACCCACATTGTTGTGGTTAGTTACGGGTTATTCGTTCTGAAACCTAAACATTTTTAACTCGAAAATCATGTGGAAGCCTGATGTGCAACAGAGAGAATGCCCTTGTTCTGTATAACTGGACAGCAGCAGTGAAGGTCTGTTGAGGTCTGCAGGGAGTCAGCCATCAGCTTAGCAGGTAGAGGGTTTTTGATTATTACTGCCCCAAGCAGCAGATGGTTGGCCTCAGGGAGAGCTCACGTTCTTCAAGCATGGTCAGGCTGGCTTTGTAGAGCATGCTGCATGAGAGAATCCTCAGTCCGGTTGTAGAACAGACTGAAGTTCTCATCCAATTTAAGGATTCCAGAATTTTTCATATATGACATATTTATAGAATACCTACTTAATTAGGGGACATGGGAGATAGAGCTTGTGTACCCCTGTGCATTAGATGCCTCTTCTGCACCACAGCAGACTATCCAGGGATCTGTTTACGGGGCCTTTGGCCAACGGTTCCAGCCCCGGCAGCCATGACTGCAGTGCTTCACTTTGTGTGGTTTCCAGACCCCTTCGTATAGACACAACCCAGTAGGCTCATGACTTACACGACGACCTCACACATTTCCCAGCTGCCTTTGCTTTTCCAGGTTCTGCTGGTCCACACATGCCTGGACCGGAAGTGCGGGGGTAAATAATGCTTATAGGGAGAACTTGTCGCCAATGAGAGAGGGAACTGGAGGACAGACTATTTCTCTTTACTTTCCAGAAAGACTAGTCTGAAGAGCAGCCACTTATGTGGTCTCTGGGGAGATAAACCCACAAGTCTGAATAAATAGTTGCACTTAGTAACAGTGGAGGTGAGTTCGCCAGTGCCCCTTGCTCTGGCCTGCTGCCCTTTCCCTCGCTGCTGCTCCTGGGGTGACACTTCTTAATAAGTGGTAGTACACAATCCTGTTGTCTGACTCTGCTGTCTGAAGCCAAGACCCTGGGCATCTTTTTGAAAAGATGACGTTAGATGGAAATGCAAACACCAAAGAGAAAGCAAAAGGAGGCTGGGAGCAACAGAGGCAACAGTGACTAATTCTCACTGTGGGGAATGAGAAAGACTTCATGGAAAAGCACTGGAAACTGAGTTCAGATACACAAGTGAACGTCGGCATCCAGGAACTGAAGTCAAGCAGGAGGGAAGACTGAGAGCGGGGTCCTCTATGTTCAAGCTGGGCCCAGCATGAACACAACAGGCTGGGGCCTTCACCCTCTTTCGGTGCCCCATGCAGTGACTGATGGAGGTTGGCTGGCGAGAAACGGCGTCCTTTACAGCTTCCCTTGAGGCTGGAGTGTTTCCTGATGTGTGGCCTCATCCCCAGAGCCAGCTTGTTGAAGTCTATGGCGGAAGCATGGTCAGGTAATATGTAAACGCTCTGTATCCATGGAGGCATTGGGATCCTCAGGGTGGTTAGATGCTTCCAGGTAAATTTCACCATGTTTTACTATGTCTACAGTTTTTATTTTTTTGAGACAGAGTCTCACCCTGTCGCCCAAGCTGGAGTACAGTGGCTCCATCTTGGCTCATTTCAACCTCCACCTCCAGGGTTCAAGTAATTTTCGTGCCTCAGCTTCCTGATATAGCTGGGATTACAGGCGTGAGCCACAACACCTGGCTATTTTTTTTTTTTTTTTTGGTAATTATATTAGGGACGGGGTTTCCCCATCTTGGCAGGTTGGTCTCGAACTCCTGGTTTCAAGCAATCTGCCCTCCTCAGCCTTCTAAAGTGCTGGGATGAGAGGTGTGAGCCACCGTGCCTGGCCTATGTCTACATTCTCGAGCTTACATCTGAGCAATCGCTTGTGCATAACCAGCAAGGAGGATTCACATGGAAGCAGGAGACACAGGAGCTCCGTTCTTCACATTACCTTCCTGGAGGAAGGGTGGGTGAGACACGGTGTTTCCTGATGGGCTGCCCTAAACCCATACAAAACTCGTGTTCTAAGACTGCAGGGAGAGCAAAGGCTGCCGAGCATCTATTGAGTGATAAAAGGTTTTCCAATTAAGATTGTGCCTAGGAGGCCAGGCCCTCCTCATCAGAACAGGGAACAGGGCAGAGAGTTTGACGACCACAGTGACAAAGAGGGTGGAGAGGGCAGTGGTGGCCCCTGGTCACCCACCGAGACTCCCTCCAGATGGATCCAGATTAGAATTGTTCCTACAGAAAACAACCACCCAGGAGGCTCTAAAAAGTACTACTCAGTCCTTTCATTTGCTGAGACTTGCTGTGGGTAGAAACTGTTATAGCTGCAGGCCATGTGGAAACAGAAATAAAATCAAAGACAAGGACTTTGGCCTCGGGGAGTTTCTAGGTAAATGCAGCAGCCTTTCTTTTTGTTTCAAGGATGAAGATCCCTTTCCTGCTTCTCTCTCTGCTATTGAATTATAAATCATGGGCATTGCTAGTATACACTGAATTTTAGATCTGAAGCAGGAATTTTTCCCGAGGGACCCATGTCCCCAGAAATTATATGGAAAAATATTCTGTGTTCCCCACTCACCCCCATCTCTGGGAGACTTTCCATAGCTTAATTGATGATCACAAAAGAATCACGAGCCATTGATTTAGAAAAAAATTTAAAAAGACATTGCTTAATCTGACCATGACCTCAATTTTCCTCCAAAGTAGAACTGAGATGACCCTGATTCTACTTTCAATTTGCATGTGGATACACACACACACACACACACACATCAATCAAACTAATTTTCGACAAACTGAGATAGAATACAGGGGCATCCCTTGGACTTGTGTCCTGCAAAGTCACTGACATTAAAAGAAATTTATTTTTCTTGTCTAAATATAAAAGCAATGATTTAAACTTATTCCTGCAATTAGCTAACTTACTGAAATATTAAATCAAGAAACCCAGAAAGAAAGAGTCTCTGATTCCAGTGAGTTCTCCTCCCGTTATGAGGAGAAAATGTATGAGTAGGCAGCACAGAATTCATTGCATTCACAACACAAGCGCAGCCGAGCCCACGCATACGCCGGCTTTTCTTTCATCCTTCTTCTCTCTGGAGGTTACGGGCTGCATTGTGTAATCACTGCAGCAGGCTGTAAATGATGTATAAAACAAATCCCATGCCAGGGAACTTAGTTGAGACTCTGCGTTTGTGGTTATTTTTGCTTCTGAGGCTCAGAGAAAGCTTATACAGAGAGAGGTGCAATCACCAGGAGCATAAAATAATGCTTTTTAAAAAATCAATACTGCTCTTCTTTCTTCCTCCTCTTCTTTCCCATCTTATAGGAAGAATGCCAAACACAATACTTCAACAGAAACAAAGATGTTAAAATAAAAGATCAGTCATCCTCAAAGGCAGGTTCTATGATATATTCCTTTAGGAGACCAATCTACCTCCATTGGAGTGGCCCGTCACACATTCACTCTTCCCGTAGTTGGCCTGAACCTAGACTGATGCTCTGCAAACACTGGTGATCATGCATCACTATCAATCAAACATTTTTGAATATATGCCTGTGTATATATTTTTGTATTTATGGTTTATAATACATTATTTCATCAGTAGCTGATTAATCTCAAAGCATTACATATAGACTTTGACCAAGGTTATTGATTAATAATAGCAGATATAAATCTATTTTAAAAATAAACTTCTTGCCAACTTCAAATGTTTCGGCCAACTTTGTGGCAACGTAATGACTAGGTTATTTGTTTCATTCAACAAATACTTATTTTATCATTATCGATCTTCCTCCCTGGCAAAAGGTAAGTTCTATCAGGGTAGAGGTTGCATCTGTCTTGTTTACTGATGTGTTGTCGGTGATGGGGAGAGTCCTGAAAAATTGTACATAATTAATAGATGTGTACAGCTTATAGGAGTGGAGTGCCCTTTTAGTTGGGTTTTTCAGGGAAGGCTTCAACAAAAAGGTGACATTTGCATCTAGATTTGGAGGATGTGAGAAGGAACCATGAAGACAGGCAGAAAAAGATGGTTTCAGGTGCAAAGAAAAGAGTAAGTGCAAGGAATTTTTAAAAAAAATAATTTGCTTGATAAAAATCTAACTCTAGGAATAAGCATCAGCTCTGCTAATTTTTTTGTTGCTCGCTTATGCTGTCATTTCTTTGGGAGAATTACCCGTATTCCTATAAATGATCTTGAGCTTTGTTATGAGGCACAGTTATGAGACTAAGGAACAGTTCGATGCTTTGGGGTCTTGCTTTTAAGGTTTGTTAGGCAGGGTGGGCACGGTGGCTCACGCCTGTAATCCCAGCACTTTGGGAGACTGAGGTGGGCAGATCACCTGAGGTCAGGAAATCGAGACCATCCTAGCTAACACGGTGAAACTCCGTCTCTACTAAAAAGACAAAAAAATTAGCCGGACGTGGTGGCAGGCGCCTGTAGTCCCAGCTAGTCAGGAGGCTTAGGCAGGAGAATGGCCTGAACCTGGGAGGTGGAGCTTGCAGTGAGCCAAGATCACGCAACTTCAGCCTGGACAACAGAGCAAGACTCCGAAAAAAAAGAAAAAGAGAAAGAAAGAAAGAAAGAAAGAAAGAAAGAAAGAAAGAAAGAAAGAAAGAAAGAGAGAAAGAGAGAAAGAGAGAAAGAGAGAAAGAGAGAAAGAGAGAAAGAGAGAAAGAGAGAAAGAGAGAAAGAGAGAGAGAAAGAAAGAGAGAAAGAAAGAAAGAAAGAAAAAGAAAGAGAGAAAGAAAGAGAAAGAAAGAAAGAAAGAAAAAAGAAAGAAAGAAAGAAAGAAAGAAAGAAAGAAAGAAAGAAAGAAAGAAAGAAAGAAAGAAAGAAAGAAAGAAAGAGAGAAAGAAAGAAAGAAAGATTTGTCAGGAGGGACTGCCAGTCAGTCCAGGGATAATTACTCCCCTGTGATGAGGCAGATCTGACTGAGTACTCTACCCAATGTCTCATGAACAATTCGGGCTCAGAGTCCCGGTGGTGAGACCAGTGCTACGTGTGCCCTGGGTGAGCACTGGGCATTCTTCTCTAATCCTTCTGGGTGGTTCTTTCCCTGGCCTTGGGTAGTTTTCTCAGCCACAGGAGCTGGTCTGTACACAGCTGACTATCTGAGGACAGTGCTCTGAAGATGTCAGCAGCTCTCTCTCCCTACAGCCATGCCCTCTCTTCTTCAGTGATGCAAATTCTGATGACCCGTATCTCCTATTCTCTCAGCGATGCCTCTCTCCTTAAGTGGTCGGCCACACTCCCCTGTTTCCCCTCCTCTGTGCTACAGCCTGGAAAATGTCTCTGGATAGTAAGCTGTCACATCCTTGGGCTCTCCTCATGTTTCCTGCATATCGAGGATCACTGTCCTTCACTGCTTGATGTAAACTGTCCTGAAAAACATCATTTCGCAAATTCTTTTTTCCGTTGTTTCAAGGGAAAGGGTATATGCAGTCTGTGTGACTGACTCCATGCCAGCCAGAAGTGGACGTCTAGAATCTGTGTCCACATGGAGGTGTGGATGGAAGCCGTACCTGCATCCCCTGGGGCTCTTCTTTTTTTTGACCCTTGCTGGGGGCAACTGGGCTAAACTGTTCTGCTCTCTGGACTACTGGTATATCTGTGCACACACTTTTGAAATCAATTTTCTATTCCCAAATATAACTTAGTAAAATTAGGTGATACAATCTTTAAATGAACTTCTTGTGACACATTTAAGCTGCAAAGCATGTCAGTAAGGCAAATAACCTAGTGAGGTGCCACTGGCTTCCTCTGGGTGCCTATCTTGATTAGAGATCTGATAAGAAAACATTACAGATAACCCTTTCCTTTCTCATTAAGATTTGATACAATGAGAAGCTCTTACATTTTCTTTCATGGCTCAGTGGTTCATCTTGCTCACCCCATAGGTCCCCACATCTGACTTGGAAAAAATTGCAGTGGATAAAGCCGGCCTCATGCCTCTTTCTCTGAAATTACTAACACATTGTTGATGAAACCATTAGAAGTGAAATGAAAAGATTCACAGGGGCCGCTGGTACCTCTTCAATTATCCAGTTAGTGTTACAGCCACATTCATTCTCTGAGATTTAGAAAGCTAAATGTTCTGTTTTTAAACCTGATGGGGCATAAAGAAACAGATATTTGTCCAGTTTCATGTTAGAGAAGGACATGTAACCAGTTCTCCACTTTCTAAACAAAGAGAAGGCTTGCCTCGATGCAAATAATTTTTTTTATTCTTGACTTTCAAAGGTCAAGATGGCAGAAACTACTGGATGCATTTCCACTCGGGCTTTTCTTCTTGACCCAGAACAGAATTTAATCTTTTCATAAAACACCACCACCTAGATTTTTCTCTATCAATTAGAACTGTATTTCGGAACCTTGAATGCAAGTATTAATCATGTTGCTATAACCCTTCTTCTATCGAAATGATTTTCTACAATCTATAAGAAGAAGTGTTGGCTAGGTAATATGTCCAATGCTTGTGCTAATTTCCTCTTAATGAATTCATATGGGAACATTAGTAGCAAGAGTGCCCAATTTAATCTTCATCCCCTAGAATCTTTAATGCTTAAGTTTCTATCTTTAGACGCCATATTTCACCAAGTGGTTAACTTACTTGTTGGCATTTTCTTGCCTCAACTTAAATTAATGAAGCCTCTGTAGTAAAAAATGACCTTCAATACATATGGTTTCTCATTTTCCATCCACTTACAGTTTAATAGAAAATGTCCATCTGTGATACTATTAAATGTGTCTAGCTGGGGTGAGAGAGTACAAGTATTTTAGAAGCTGGGTGCAGTTACACAGGTACCATTAAAAGAGATTGAGATATAATTAACATACAGTAAAAATACAGATTTTGAGTGTTCGGTTTGATAAGTTTTTGACAGTAGTATAACTGTGTGGCCATATTCAACACAAGACACACAGTATTTCCGTCCTCCTAGAAAGCCCCACTGCATCCTTTCCAGTCTGTCTCCCACACTGGTCTTCATAACCACCATCTTGTTTTTATCCCTGTGGATCAAATGCATCATGCAGTATGCACTCCTGTGACATGTACCAGTGTGGGGATTCACTGGAAAGGATGTATGCATAAGTATTTTGTTCCTTTTCCCTGCTGCTTCTCCATTTTACAGATACACTACAGTGGTCTACCTGTTGTTCTTTCAATAGACATGTGAAATTTTCCCAGTTTTTGGTACTTATAAACTTTCCTATACAAGTCTTTTTATTGACATATGTTTTCATTGTTTTTCAGGAAAATGCATTGGAGTGGAATTGCTGGCCATTTATTTTGCTCATGATCTTGAATTAGACATGACCAGTAAAGCAGCACATCTCTGATCCATGGAATGACAACTGAGATATCTTGAAAGCTGGAAGGACTTGTTATCCAGGGGCTGAAATTACTGGGAGAGTCACTCACTTCCTGTCTAGTGGTTGAGGTCGACTGGTGGCCAGGATCTAGCTGTGGTGTCATCCAGAGCGCATACATGTGCTTTCTCTTTGAGGATGCCTGGCTTCCTCACAGCATGGCAGCTGGATTCTAAAAGCAAGTATTCCGAGAAAACAGAGCAGAAGTGCACACCATCTATCATGACCTACTCAGAAGTCACATAGTATCATTTCTGCCATACCCTATTGGTTGGGGAAGCCACAAAGTTTCACGTAGGTTTAAGCCCAGATGGGTGCTATGGCCTGAATGTTTGTGTTCCCTCAAAATTCCTATGTTAAGATTCTAACCGTTAAGGTAATAGTATTAGAAGATGGGGTCTTTGGGGGGCACTTAGGACATGAGTGAAGAGCCTTCATGATTGAGATAATGCCTTTATAAAAGAGACCCCAGCGAGCTGGCTTGCCCCTTTCATCGTGTGAAGATGCAACTAGAAGGCACCATATAATGCAATATTTCTGCATTAAAATGTAGCAATTTTATTGATATAAGAAGTGTAGTCTATTGTCACTATTTACGGTAGTTATGGTCTACAAAGTCACCACAGATGATGAATTAGTGAAAACTTAACCATTGTTCCTAGGGGAAGTACAGAGGTAGGTTCCTGTGGGTCTGCGTTTTTATCAACCAGTCAATACATAAAAACTTTGTTTTATGTGTTTCTGTTTAAATATACCATATTTTCATACATTGTTGATTCATTAATATTGAACTCATAGCCAACAGCACTGCAACTCACGCAGCATAACAACGCACTATAAGTCACGCCTGAATGAGGCTTAAGATGCATTTTCTCCATAGGATGCATCCCAGCCTTCCTGTGCGTAGGAACCCTATTTCAGCATTATGCTTGGGGGACATTTTAAATAGCAAAATCATCACCAAAAAGCCCAAAAGTGTGGCACTACATAGACCACAAAAAGGACACTTTTCTACAGTGGGAAAGCTAAAACAATAAGACATAATGCCGTTTCATTCAACCTCAGCTGACAAGGAGCATTTTGAATGACTCAAATGTTTCACTGCCTTGTGCACATCCACGAATGACCATCGATTCAAGTATTGATTTTGAGGTTATAACTAAATTTTAGTGAGTTCCATGTTTTAAATTTCTTTTTCTCATCGTCTATAGCTTCTTTTGCTATATTTTCAAATTCATTGATTTTTTTGTAGTTTTTATTTTTTGTTAATAGCATCCAGTGACATTTTCTTATTTCTATTAAATTTTTGTTGGATTCCAGATGTTGTGAATTTTCTGATTTTGAGCTCTGGATATTCGCTATGGCTTGAGAGCATGGTGGCCTTGGGCAGGCATATAAGCAGACACACTATTTGAGGGTCAGCTTGGTCCTTTGGCAGCTTGGTTTTATGTGTCTTTCAGGACATGTCTGAAGTAGTCTTTAACTCTAGGCTCTTTTATCTCCACTTTTGTGGGAGGGACTCCTGCTGATTTTCTGGGGACTCCACAAAAATGCCCTGTGTAGTCAACAAGATAGCTTTGTACTGGGTGGCAGGAACTCAAATGATTCTCACCACCCTGTGGGGATTTTTCAGTTCCCAACTACAGGTAATTGTCTGAATCTGGCAGTAGTCCTTTCCCCCGTGTCATGAAATGTTCAGCTCTTGCATAGGCAGAGGAGCATTCAAAGACCCAAGGTGGGGACTCTCTCCCTCAACATGAATGCAGGCTGAATATTCCTTATCCAGAATATTTGGATTTTTAGCAAAACTAGTTTTTCTCATACTCTTTGTTAAGTATGTCAGCATTTCCCCACTGATTTCCAAAGTTGCCTATCTTTCCACCTATGGCATGCTATTTCTCTTCATTTAGTTAGCTCTTATTTTATGACTAGTAATAATGCTTCATATACTTACCCATAAAGTTATTGAACTACTATTGTGAAATTTAATCCTTAACAGTATGCATTTTGCTGTTTTTTGTAAATTTTTTTTTTTTTTGGAGACAGAGTCTTGTTCTGCTGTCCAGGCTGGAGTGCAGTGGCACAATCTCAGCTCACTGCAAACTCTGCCTCCCAACTTTAAGCAGTTCTCCTGCCACAGCCTCGCAAGTAGCTGGGATTACAGGCTCCTGCCACCATGCCGAGCTAATTTTTGTATTTTTAGTAGAGATGGGGTTTCGCAGTTTTGGCCAGGCTGGTCTCAAACTCCTGATCTCATGATCCGCCCGCCTCGGCCTCCCAAAGTGCTGGGATTACAGGCGTGAGCCACCACACCCAGACGTAAATGGTACTTTTTATAATTAGACTTTCTGTTTGCTGATGATTTATTAGAATGCAATCCATTTTTATATATTGATTTTACAACTATCAACATTCGAATTTTTTTATTAACTTCAGAAATTTAGCTCTAGTTTCTCTAGGGCTTTCTATGCATACAAACATATTGACTGTTCAAGTCCTTAATGTCTATTTCTTTATTCCTGCTTCGTAGCGCTGTCTTAGACACCCAGAAAAGAACTAAAAACATATAGTGAGAGAAAGCATTTTGTTCTTACTACTCACTTTTAAAAAATTTTTTATCTTTCTATAATTAAATATCAAGTTTGTCATCAGTTTTTATCTTTTATTACAAAAAGAAAAATTTCTGTTCTTTATAGTTTTTTAAAAAACTTTATTTTGAATGTTTATTGAATTTAGTTAAATACACTTACTGTATGTCTTAAGTTAATTGTTTTTGATCTACAGTTTTTAGTCTCAATAGTGGATTTTAAAATGTTTATCATCCTTGGATTCTTGGTATAAACCCAATGGGTTTATGCCATGTTTTTTTTAAATACCTAACTGGATTTAGTTTGCTAAGATATTTAATATTCTTGCTGCTGTGGTCAACAATGAGATTAGTCCGTAAAATTCCTTTCTTATAATGTTCTTGTCCCTGTTTTAGCAACTTCGTTCTTAGATTTCAGAACATGCTTCTATTTCCAGTCCTTTAAACAATTTTTTAAATGTTAGAATGTCTGTTCTTTGAGTTATCGTTAGAATTTTCGTCTAAAACTGTCTGACTCTGAATGACATTTTGTTTTGATTTGCTTTGGTTTTGGTGAATTTTTAAATACGAATTCTATACTTTCATACAGTTTATTCTGCTTCTGATCTTGAGTTACTTTTAGCGTTATATTATAGTTCCTCCACCCCAGGACATTGTTCATTTCACTTTATTTTCTAATTTGTTTTACTACACTGTTACTTTTAATTTCTCATTTTACAAAATTTCATAAATGTATGGGTTGTTAAAAAATTTTTTTACTTTGTCATTCTTGCTAGATGTTTTCTATTTTATTATTTTTTTCCCAAATAATTATCTTATTGGGTTTTTATCTTTTGTAAAAAAATGAATTCTTTGGCCAAGTGCGGTGGCTCACTCTTGTAATCCCAGCACTTTGGGAGGCCGAGGCGGGTGGATTGTTTGAGTTCAAGAGTTTGAGACCAGCCTGGGCAACATGGTGAAACTGTGTCTCTACAAAAAGTATAAAAATCCCCGGGGGTAGTGGCTCACGTCTGTAGTCCCAGCTGCTCTTGAGGCTGAGGTGGGAGGATTCCTTGAGTCCAGGAGGCAGAGGTTGCAGTGAGCTGACATCGCACCACTGCACTCCAACTTGGACAACAGAGTGAGACCTCCTCTCCTAAAGAAAAAAAAAACACCAAACAACATTATTTATTGATTTTATTAACTTCTGCTTGCTTCTTATCACTTTCCAATGCTCTCTTTATGTTTATTCATTTGTTATTTTTTTAACTTCTTGAGTTCAACAATAATACTAAATATTTCCTATCATTCTTTTTTGCCGTCAGTGTATTTCTAAATATTTCTGTAGTTCTTTCTTTCAAAAATTAGTACTGTTATTTTCCATTTCTAGATATAGTCTAATTTTCATTGTACTTTTCTTTGTGGTACAAGTTCTACATACTTTTTGGAAATTTCTTAACATATAAATTATTTCTTTGAATAAATTATAACTTTATTGCTTGTGGTTAGAAGGACTAGCCTGTGAAGTTTATTGTGATTGGTTTTCTTATCTATATAACATAATAAATACTAATAACTGCTCCAATGTTAGTGTTTTAGGGTAAATGGTTCTGTATATGCTTTAAAAATCAACGTTTTAGGCTGAGCGCGGTGGCTCATGCCTGTAACCCCAGCACTTTGGGAGGCTGAGGAGGGCGGATCATGAGGTCAGGAGATCAAGACCATCCTGGCTAACACAGTGAAACCCTGTCTCTACTAAAAATATACAAAATTAGCTGGGCGTGGTGGCATGCACCTGTAATCCCAACTAATCGGGAGGCTGAGGGAGGAGAATCATTTGAACCTGGGGATTGGAGGTTGCAGTGAGCCAAGATCGCACCACTGCACTCAGGAGGCTGAGGCAGGAGAATTGCTTGAACCCAGGAAGCGGAGGTTGAAGTGAGCTGAGATCGCACCACTGCACTCCAGCCTGGGCAACAGAGCAAGACTCTGTCTCAAAAAAAAAAAAAAAAATCAATGTTTTATAAAGTTTTATAATTGTGTCATTAAGCTATCCTTATTGTGTTAAACATATCATATATTTAGATCTCGATTACTGAAACAGGTTGTCTTAATCATCTCCCACAATAATAATACATTTTACATTTTTCCACTTGTAATTCTGTTACTATATTTTTTACTTTGAGTCAGAGATAGAGACATGCATATATAAACCATTTGTATGTTTGTATAAAAAATAAATATATGAAAACACATATGTATTATAAATATATACCATATAAATGTTCCTATCTATTAAAAATTATAAATTATATAAATATAAGTAATTTTCCTGGAAGAAGTTACCCAATGTCATTATGTTGATATTTTTATCCTTGATTACTTTGCCTTAAAGTCTACTTTTTCTTAAACTAACATTTTTTTTTCCTAGTATTTCCTTTGATTTGGTTAAAGTTTGCACTATTGTCTGAATGCTTGTCTCCTCCAAAACTCATGCTGAAATGTACTTGCCATTGTAACAATACTAAGAGGTGGAATCTTTAAGAGGTGATTAGACCTTGAGGGCTCTGCTTTGTTATAGGGTTAAGGCCATTGCAAAAGGGCAAGTTTGACCCCTTTTTGTCTCTTTGCCTTTCTGCTTTCTGCAATGTGATGGCACAGAAGGAAGGTTCTTACCAGATTTTGTGGCCTTAACCTTGGACTTCCCACCTCCAAACTGTAACAAATAAATGCCTGTCAATTATAAACTACTCCAGCCTGTGATGTTTTGTCATAGCAGCACCAAAGGGACTGAGACACTTGGTTTACATTTTTCTATCTCTTATTTACAACTGTGTGTTTTGCCTTTTGGATGTGATTCTTACGAAGAATACATGGATGATTTTTGAAAACATGCAAACTGATGATCTATGTGCTCTATAGATCACTTATATTAATTTACTTATATTATGCATCACTTACATTAACTTGATTATTGATCTACTCAGGTTTATTTCTATATTTTCGTTTCTACTTACTCTTTTTCTACATTCTGTTTTTCTCCTTATTTGCCTTTTCAGTGGGGGCAGGGAGTGACTGACTTTTAATTATTTATTTGCATACCTTTTTTCTTAAATTCCTATTTTTTTTCCTCAACTGTTTTGGATGTTTTAAAGTTTATTTTTTTACTACTACTATTACGCTTAAAATTTTAACATTCATACTTGATTTTGAAAATTAAGAGCTAATCAAATATCTAGCTTGTTTCCAAGCCACATTTTCTTAGAATCATTGGAACTTAGAATCACTTACTCCAACTGCCTTTATCAGCAGTGTGAAAATGGACTAATACAGTAAATTGGTACCAGTAGAGTGGGGCATTGATGAAAAGATGCCAAAAAATGTGGAAGTGACTTTGGAACTGGGTAATGGGCAGAGTTTGGAACAGTTTGGAGGGCTCAGAAGAAGACAGGAAAACGTGGGAAAGTTTGGAACTTCGTAGAGACTTGTTGGATGCCTTTAACAAAAATGCTGATAGTGATATGGACAATAAAGTCCATGCTGAGGCGGTCTCAGATGGAGATGTGAAACTTGTTGGGAACTGGAGCAAAGGTGACTCTTGTTATCTTTTAGCAAAGGAGACTGGCAGCATTTTCCCCCTGCCCTAGAGATTTGTGGAACTTTGAACTTGAGAGAGATGATTTAGGGTACCCAATAGGAGAAACTTTTAGGCAGCAAAACATTCAAAAGATAACTTGGGTGCTGGTAACAGCATTCAGTTTTATAAGGGAAGCAGAACATAAAAGTTTGGAAAATTTGCAGCCTGACAATGTGATAGGAAAGAAAAACCCATTTTCTGAGGAGAAATTCAAGCTGACTGCAGAAATTTGCATAAGTTAGGAGGAGCCCATTGTTAATCCCCAAGATAATGGGGAAAATGACTCCAGTGCATGTCAGAGGTCTTCACGGCAATCCTCTCATCACAAGCCTGGAGGCCTAGGAGGAAAATGTGGTTTCATGGGCCATGCCCAGAGTCCCCAAGCTGTGTGCAGCCTAGGGACTTGGAGTCCTGCGTCCCAGCTGCACTAGCCATGGTTGAAAGGGGCCAATGTAGAGTTTGAACTGTGGCTTCAGATGGTGGAAGCCCCAAGCTTTGGTAGCTTCCATGTGGTGTTGAACCTGTGGGCACACAGAAGTCAAGATTGAGGTTTGGGAACTTCTGCCTAGATTTCAGAAGATGTATGGAAATGCCTGGATACCCAGGCAGAAGTTTGCTGCTGGGGCGGGGCTCTCATGGAGAACCTCTGCTAGGGCAGCGCAGAAGGGAAATGTGGGGCGGGAGCCTCCACCCATGATCCCTACTGGGGCACCGCCTAGTGGAACTGTGAGAAGAGGGCCACCGTCCTCTAGACCCCAGCATGGTAGATGCACTGACAGCTTGCACCGTGCACTTGGAAAAGCCAGAGGTACTCAATGCCAGTCTGTGAAGCAGCCAGGAGGAAGGCTGTACCCTGCAAAGCCACATGGGAGGAGCTGCCCAAAACCATGGGAACCCCCCTCTTGCATCAGTGTCACCCAGATGTGGGATATGAAGTCCAAGGAGATCATTTTGGAACTTGAAGATTTCACTGCCCCACTGGATTTCAGACTTGCTTGGGTCCTGTAGCCCCTTTGTTTTGGCTAATTTCTCCCATTTGGAATGGTTGTATTTACCCAATGCCTGTACCTCCATTGTATCTAGGAAATAACTAGCTTGCTTTTGATTTTACAGGCTCATAGGCAGAAGGGACTTGCCTTGTCTCAGATGAGACTTTGGACTGTGGACTTTGAGTTAATGCTGAAATGAGTTAGGACTTTGGGGGACTGTTGGGAAGTCATGGTTGGTGTTGAAATGTGAGGACATGAGATTTGGCAGGGGCCAGGCACAGAAGGATATGGTTTGACTCTGTGTCCCCACCTACATCTCATCTTGAATTTTACTCCCACAATTCCCACATGTTGTGGGAGGGACCTGGTGGGAGATAACGGAATCATGGGGGTGGTTTCCCACACACTGTTCTCATGGCAGTGAATTATCCTCATGAGATTTGATGGTTTTATCAGCGGTTTCTGCTTTTGCATCTTCCTCATTCTCTATTCTATTTGCCTGCTGCCATCCGTTTAAGACAGGACTTACTCCTCCTTGCCTTCTGCCATGATTGTGAGGCTTCCCCAGCCACGTGGAACTGTAAGTCTAGTTAAACCCCTTTCTTTTGTAAATTGCCCAGTCTCAGGTATGCCTTTATCAGCAGCTTGAAAACGGACTGATACACCATTCATGAGGGATCTGCCCCCATGATCCAAACACCCCCCACCAGGCCCCACCTCCAACACGGAGGATTACATTTCCACACGAAATTTGGAGGGGACACACATCCAACCATGTCACTAATTATACTATATTTTAGGGGTTTTTTTTTTTTTTCTAATTTGGAATGTTTTTTGCCTGCTATGTTTTGTAGTTCTGAATTTTGCACTTTTATTTGGTAGAAACTTAGCAATGCAAGTACTAGATTAATAATGTTTTCTTTCCTAGAGAATTTGTATTTGCCTTTGTCATGTCCCCCAATATTATGACAGACTAGAAACTTCTCTACTTCTTGCCTTGGTGGCTTCTAGTTTATGAAAATATAAGCTCAAGTCATAAATCCGTGAGTAAGCAGCCACTGGTTATACGTTCTTAGGACACATTTATTTCATCCTAGATTCTAGGTCTGTATAACTTCTCTGTTATCTCTCTTTGGCACATGTGTATTTTATCTTTCTTGTCCTTAGTGAGAAGGTAACTTTCAAGGTTCCACCTTGGTTTAGGAGGCTTAGCTCAACTCCTTGCCCTTTGGGGACGCAATGCACATCTCATTGCCACATGACAATAAAAAATATCGATGGTTACTAAGGTCAGACAACATTCCCATGGCAGGCACAGCCCCAAATCTATCATTCCTTGTTCAGCCTTTTCTGCAAGAAATGTAGAGAGTTCTCATAATACTCTGTTAGTCTAGCTGTACGTTCACGAGAATTTTTTTTATTTCTAAAAATGTTCTAACATTATTACAGACGGATTAGGACACATATAATCAGAAACAGGAGATTATAATATAGTAATATACTCTGATTTTGATATGTTTGTTTATTTCATCCTGTCTTTAGCTACTTTCAGCTTCCTGATCATCTCGGTTTGTTGTTTTTATCATCTAACCTTTCATTTGCTTTTTCATTGAAACTATTTTTTGTTTGTTTGTTTGTTTTTTGTTGTTGTTGTTTTTTTGAGACAGAATTTCCCTCTTGTTGCCCAGGCTGGAGTGCAGTGGCACGACCTCGGTTCACTGCAACCTTTGCCTCTGGGAGTCAAGTGGTTCTCCTGCCTCAGCCTCCTGAGTAGCCGGAATTACAGGCATGTACCACCATGCCCAGCTAATATTTTGTATTTTTAGTAGAGATGGGGTTTCATCTTGTTGGCCAGGCTGGTCTCAAATTCCTGACCTCAGGTGATTCATCTGCCTTGGCCTCCCAAAAGTGCTGGGATTACAGGCATGAGACACCGTGCCCAGCCGCTAGGTTCAATTCTCTTCCTCAAGAAGTTTCAGGAAGAAAATAAAGAACTACCACAAATCTTTAACCCAGATTCACTCACTGTTTCCATGAGACCCTCTTCCTTTGTTTTCCACGTATGCATCTGTTTATCTGTCTATACGTTTATTTCAAACCACTGGAAGTAAGTTCTAGACATTGCACGCACATCTTTGCTCCTAAAGACTTCAATTTATATTTCCCACTAAGTGAGGAAATATTTTGATCTAATGTAAGGTAGGTTGCTGGGTGAGTGTTGATATTACTTATGTAGAAAATAATGGAAGAAGCATAGCTTTAAGGGGAAATAGTGAGCTTGAGGTACCTACACAGATATTCAAGAGCCTCTTCAATGTACAGACACTAAGCTCAGGAGACAAGTCTGGGTTGGAGAAAATGATTTATTAGAAATCAGAAGGAAGGTGTGTGGTGTAAGCCATTTGAGTGGATAAGATCACTGAGCAAGAAGAGAAGAAGTTGGCCTGGGGAAACAGAAATATTAAGCCCAAAGTCGGCTAGAATAAGGAAGATGAACTAAGGAGGGCAGAGTTCTTAGAAGGGCATGGCGGCTGCACAGGAACTGTTGAAGTAAAAGACAATGCTTTCTAGGACGGCTCTGTCGCAGGAAGACTAGACTACCCTCCCCAGCATGTTAACCACGTTTGAAATGGAAAACACACGAAAAACAACAGTGGGGATGAGGGATGGTTCTACGCTGAAATAAGTTTCAGAAATGACAAGTTTTTAAAAATCAAAAAGTTCTTTAAGGGCATAAAATATAAAATATCTTACATTGGGTAAACCACAGAAATCCCTCAGGGAACCTCCTCTTTGTTAGCAGCACCCCAACTACCAAGGAGAACTCTCTCAGGGTTGGTAAGTGGCGTTTGGGCTGAACATTCTCTATCCTCACTCTCAAGTCAGGTTCAAAGGATTTCTCCTCATGGCCCTTAAGTTATGTCTTTAACTCCTTCTCGAGAATGATGTGACACAATTCATACTCTGTGGGATTAGCAGTAATTCTCACCGTCTCACCCCCTTGACCCCCAACAAAACACGCACACACACACACACACACACACACACACGTCACACAGTTATGACTTTCTTTTCAAAGGAAAGATGAGCCACTTCTTCGCTTCTTTCAGGTTAGCTTCTTGGCCTTCAGCTCCATGGGAGAGACAGAGTTCGGGGAGATAGTCTGGAGAAGGCCAGTCCTTCCTCAGAAATTTGTCTTCTCCAAGGTAGAAGACCCCAAAGACAGAAACACATTTGCACTGTGTTCTTCTGAAATTAGGACATGTCCCAGTGAGGAGCTAATGAGAATCTAGATGTTACTGTGCTTTCCTGGACAGCTTATTCTTTATTCTTGAAATGAATAGAACCTACTTGGTTTTTCCTGTTCTTAAAGGTTCTCAGGTTTTCTGGCAATGGGAATATTCTTGCATTTTGAGTGGACAGACATGCTTGGCAATATCTCTGAGGGCCTTCGGGTAGATGGAGGTAACCGTGTATCACTCACTCACATGCTGTTTTTACTAAGCACCCATCCTTGCACAATACAAAGATTTATTACAAAAACAAGCCCATCCCCTCCAGGTGCTCACATTCTAGAGGAATACACAGACAGGGCAGTGGACAGTTATTCCTGCTGTCCTCCGAGCTGTCACAGAGGTGAACGCAGGGTCTGGGGGGCCTCGGAGCAGTGCCTAACCAGATTGTCATCTCTTCCTGCTCACCTTCAGCACTGCAGATGCAGGTAACTCTGGAAAGCCATGTGGGAAGGGCCGCAAAGAGTAAAGCTGAGCTTCTTTGCTGGAGGGAGCTGCATCTCCAGAAAACAGGATGGGCAAGCCTGGTAAGGGAAATGAAACAAGCCTTCCTGTGTGCCCTGAAGACAACGACTCTGAAGGAGGAGGGAAAGACGAAGGATGGGTTCGAGAGCGGTTCAAAGTAATTGAGGGTAGAGCATGGAAGGATTTCAGTGAGTCTAGTGGAGTCAGTGTGGTCTGTTTTTGAATCTTGGAAAAGGGCAGGAGCAGGTCTATGGGGAAGCCTGTGCAGGGATATATATGACAGAGAAGAGAGAGGCCTCCGAGAGTGAAGGGTGGCACCGCGGGTGCCCATGTTGGAAGTGAATAACTTTAATTGTATTTAACAGAAGATTTTAGCAGCAGGTAACAGAAGGTCAGTTAATTAGCCATCTAATAGCCAACATCTAGGGTTTTATTAAATTTTAGAGGCAGTGCTGAGACACTGTTAAACTCTGTCAAAAGAAATCAAGATCAAAATGAGGCCTGTTGAAGATCATTTTTCGTGTCTCTGGACATGTCCACTGAAGTCCAGAAATATCAGAAATAGGAAAGTGTTTCAAAAGTCACTCCAGTCGCTGGGAGTTGGTGAGAGAAGAGTTGACTAAGAACAAGGATACAGATGGAAGAAGTTTAAAAATAGGCAACCAAATAGACAAACAGATTCAGCGTGATGGGTTAAGGACCCTTCAAATCTCAAGGATCCAGGAAGAACGTGGAGACAGATGAAGGCTGTGCAGGTCCCTTCATCCTTGGTTTGAGCTTGTGGCTGGTCAGTGGTACCATGCACTCACTCACTCACTCACTCACTCTGCTTTTACTGAGCACCAAGCCTCGTACTTAGCATTGGAATACAAAAATCTATTACGAAAATAAGCCCATGCCCTCCAGGTGCCCACATTCTAGAGGAATATGCAGGCAGGGCGCTGGACAGTTACACCTGCTGTCCTCAGAGCTGTCACAGAGGTAGACACAGGATCTGGGGAGCCTGGGAGCAGTACCTAACCAGTTCAGGGCTGGGTTCGAGGGGAAGCGCAAGGCGGATCCCACCCTAGCTCTCTATAGCAGTCAGTGCCTGGGTCCTTGCTCTCCAGTAAGACTCTATCCTGGGGTCCTGGGAGGGTAATGCCTTGCCTTTGCAATAATGTGTCAGTACAAATGACAGAAGCAGACCTCTTCCTCAGGGTGCATTCTGGTACGATGAACATAGAAAGAGATCATTGAGCACAAGAGGGCGAGGGTAGGGTGTTGAGGAGAAGGGTGTGGAACTGGGACCAGGTTGCAGCAGGGAACAATCTCAGGTCAAGCCGCTGGGCTTGTGGCTGTGCTTCTGCAAGGTCTAGATGCAGGATGGCATGTGTGCCTCGTGATGGGTGAACATCCTAACCTGTTAATGATCTCATGATATTACATGGAAAATGAGATTTCATTTTAACCTGAGGTGTCTGAAATGATCTGGGCTTTTACTTATTTATCTTTTTTTTTTTTTTTGAAACAGGGTCTTGCTCTGTCACCCAGGCTGGAGTGCAGTGGCTCCATGACGGCTCCCTGCAGCCGCAAATTCTTGAGCTCAAGACTTTCTCCCATCTCAGCCTCCTGAGTACCTGGGACTACAGGTGTGTGCCACCACACTAGGCCAATTTTTTGACATTTTTGTAGAGGCAGGGCTCCCACTATGTTGCCCAGGCTGGTCTCAAACTCCTGGCCTCAAGTGATCCTCACTCCTGAGCTTCCCCCAAATGCTGGGATTACAGGCATGAGCCTCTGTGCTGGCCTGGGCTTTTAATTGTCTTTGTTCCTGTTGTTTCCACCTACCAAGGACACTTACCCAGTTCTAGGAAGTCTCCCTATTGTGGACTTTTGATGGTTCCAGATCCCTGCCCAGAGGGTCTCTGCTCACTGACTGGGGAGGGGAGTCCGCAGGGATGCTCACTTTCCATGGAATTGAAATGACTACTTCCTCCCTGGGTGCTGGGGCTATCGGTGCCCGAACACCACCAAACCAAAACTCTGCTCAGAGCTCTGCACTGGCTTACCCTCTGCTGTTCAGCGGGGCTCCCTCCTGCTTTCTCCTTCCGTTATTTATTTATTTATTTAGGCCCTGTGCATCTAGTTCTCTCTACTAGATTTATTAATATCATCTCCCGGCTTCTACTTCTCCTTTTAGAAAAGCAACCTTTCATTTTTCTTCCCTTCGTCCTCTGCCATTTCCTCAAACAATGGCTCACACAGAGATCCCCATACTTCTGCTTGTCATCCATTGGGTCTTTTCGATTCCGTTTTTCTTTACTTGAGCGAGTATTTTTTCAGTGCCCATTACAGGAATGATGAAAGAAGGAGTTGTTGAGCTAAATGCACACACAGACATACTTGGAAATAAATACTATAACTAAAAAAGGGTTGTAAGGTAATAAGGAGAAATACATGATTGTCACTTAAATGAATGTTGCTGGTAACAGTTATTGTGCTTAGAGTAGTCCAAAAATTGTTCATGAATTATTTATTTTGAGTTCCTGAGGTAGGACTTGAGCCAAGATTTCAGGGAATTTGGGAAGAGCAGAAATCACCGGCTGGGACTGGGAAAGTGCGATAGAAAAGGGAAGGTAGTCTACAAAGTGCTCATCATCCAACCAGCCACCCTGGTGGGAAATGGGAGTTAGTCCCCAGGAGATACCTGGAAGATTAGTGAAACTTGCATCTTGCTTTTCCTCTGCTCGTTCATTCGCTGCCAGGCATGACAGACAAATCCCTGCCTCGCAGAGCTGGAGCTTTCTTACATGCAGATCACGGGATTCTTCCAGCTCTGAAATGTAATGAAAATTCACTTAACATAAAACCACCAAACCATTCTCCTCTAAAGACTCTCTAAGTTGTGTCCCAAATGGTGTATTTCATCTAGATTTTCCAAATTTTCCCTCTCTCTAGGTCTCTCAGCTTAGTGTCACAGTTTCACACTGTAGGATTTTTATTGTCAGTCTTGCAGGATTAAAACATTAAAAAGCAGAAAAAATACACAGGTCACTTCTATAGTCAAATGCCCTTCCAGCTCTCTGCGGAAGCATCTCATCCCCGTCACCGCAGGGTCCCCTCGGGCGTTCTCCAGCATAAAGGTGCTCTTTGAGTAGACAGTTCTTTACATTCCTACATGTTTTCCTACAGTCTCAAAAAAGTAAGTTGTGCAGTGTTTCAAGAATCACCACATCTTTGCCACTGGCTTGGCATGATTCTGTGTCACCTTTCACAGGTGCCCAGCAGGCTACACCTATTCTGTGCCACATCCCAGGACCTATCAGTGCAGGATGCAAATGTTGCCACGATAGAACGTATTATGCACTGGAGCAAAAATACATTTTTCTGCACTGATAGTGGTTTTGTTTTATTTTATTTTATTTTATTTTATTTTATTTATTTATTTTTTTTGAGACGGAGTCTCGCTCTATCGCCCAGGCTGGAGGGCAGTGGCCGGATCTCAGCTCACTGCAAGCTCCGCCTCCCGGGTTCACGCCATTCTCCGGCCTCAGCCTCCCGAGTAGCTGGGACTACAGGCGCCCGCCACCTCGCCTGGCTAGTTTTTTGTATTTTTAGTAGAGACGGGGTTTCACCGTGTCAGCCAGGATGGTCTCGATCTCCTGACCTCGTGATCCGCCCGTCTCGGCCTCCCAAAGTGCTGGGATTACAGGCTTGAGCCACCGCGCCCGGCCGATAGTGGCTTTAAATGGTGTGGCAGAGATTGCCTGGTTTTCCCTCAAGCCCATCTCCTTTTCTTCAGGACAGTGTCTAGACCAGTGTCCTCTGAATTTAGATGATGCCAGGTGACCAAGTCTGGGCAAACAAAACTCTAGAAAGTGACGGATGCCACTTCCAGGACTGGCTTATAAAATTCCCATTCCTAGATGCCTCAAGAAGGTGAGAGCCACAAGAAAAGAAGGGATCTGGGCACCAGCTCGCAGAACTAGCTGGCTGGACTTCACAAAAAGGAAAATGCACTCGTCTTGGGTTAAGCTGCCAAAATCTTGGGGTCCTATCGGTTCTGCATTAGTGAGGGTCTGCAAGAAGCAGATGGCACTTTCAAACCATGAGCAAAGGGAGCTTGATGAAGGGCCATTTAATTACACGATGAAGCAGGGGTAAGAAAAGCTGAGGGTTTAAGTGTTGCCTCCCAGGACCAGCAACACCTGGAATCCGTCACCGCCCCTAGGTCTGAAGGACAGGGGAGAGAGCTGTTACTGGAACCTTCAGAGATTTTCAGTTACAGGAGAAAGCCTCCAGACAGCAGCCATGGTCCATGAAGAACTCACTGATTGTTGTTGTTTTTTTTTTTTTTTTTTTTTTTGAGACGGAGTCTCGCTCTATCACCCAGGCTGGGGTGCAGTGGCCGGATCTCAGTTCACTGCAAGCTCCGCCTCCCGGGTTTACGCCATTCTCCTGCCTCAGCCTCCCAAGTAGCTGGGACTACAGGCATCCGCCACCTCGCCCGGCTAGTTTTTTGTATTTTTTAGTAGAGACGGGGTTTCACCGTGTTAGCCAGGATGGTCTTGATCTCCTGACCTCGTGATCCGCCTGTCTCGGCCTCCCAAAGTGCTGGGATTACAGGCTTGAGCCACCGCGCCCGGTCAGAACTCACTGATTGTTACACTGCACTGCCGGGAAGGTGAGCGGAACAGGTGCACACCTCACCCACTCTCCACCACCTCCAGCCATCTCCATCCATTGACAGGCCATCACCTCGAAGCCACGGGACAAGGGGACCCATCTGATACACTTTATGAAGGCGATACTGGGAGGCACAGAGGGGGATTGTAGGGGTGGAGAGAAATTTCAGGGGGCAAATAGGACTCATCTTCAGCAGTTATCTTAAATGAGTCAGAGCAAATTGCGGTTTGCTGGCGGCTCACGACATGCTTGGTGCCACCCACAATCCTACACTGTAACCTCTCTTTAATCCTTTTTTCTAAAATGTCCTGAGTCTGGGTTCTATTACCCACAAAAAGGTGCACTTTGACCTGCCCATCTATGGCAGGGAGCATTTTATTCCCATTGCTTCCTTAAAGCAAGGGGACTCTAAAAATCCTCAGTAGGCTTTTTGAGTTTCTAAAATAATTTCAAGCTCCTAATCTTCTTCTCAGATTTCATGTCAGTTCAGTTTAACCATCATCTAGGGGTCATTCTTACCATATTTACAGGTACCAAGCCATTGACAGAGATGAGTAATCCTACATTACTGATTTCACCTATTTATTCCACAGATATTGAGTGAGTACTTGAGCACAGGAATGCTGTATTTAACAGCTTGCCTTATCCCAGGCTCTGTGCTGAGCACTGGGCTAGGTACTTGCAATAAAAATAACACAGTGTCTCCCACTTTCCAAAGCTCATGGTTGATAGTGCACCTTCCAAAATCTTTAGAGTCATCTTAAGCTGGGCTCAGACCTGTCCCTGTTTCTTCTAGCTGTGTAAATATTTCTTAGAGCTCTCAGTTCTCAAATGGTGAATGGTAGAGGGGATAGTAACACCTTCACGAGTTAAGTAATTGTAGAATGAAAAGAGATAAAGTGGGCATATGCCCTCACACATAATAGATGCTTATAGGCCGGGCGCGGTGGCTCACTCCTGTAATCCCAGCACTTTGGGAGGCCGAGGCAGGCGGATCACAAGGTTAGGTCAGGAGTTTGAGACCAGCCTGGCCACTGTGGTGAAACCCCACCTCTACTAAAAATACAAAAAAAATTAACCAGACTTGATGGCATGTGCCTGTAATCCCAGAAACTCAGGAGGCTGAGGCAGGAGAATTGTCTGAACCCGGGAGGCAGAGGTTGCAGTGAGCCGAGATCGCACCATTGCATTCCAAGCTGGGCAACAAAGCGAGACTCTGTCTCAAAAAAAAATGCTTATGGCAAAGAAGGGTATTATTTCCAATAGTTGGGAGATGAGCCAGCTTGACCGGTGTTTGCCGCAGTGGAAATGGGAGAGGTCCGAGCTTGGTGGAGGGCAAGCAGTCTAGCGTGGGATCAGCAGGGCAACCTGAGAGGAACAGTGTGGCACTGATTTCTGGAGCTAAGCGGGAGGAAGGAAAAAGGACGAGAGAGGGTTTTCCCTTTTTGAAGGAGAAGGGGAGGACATGAAAAGCTACAAGGTCACCCTGTGGCTGCTCGCATCTCTCTGAGAAAGATCTGAATAACTTTCCCCTTGAAGTAGATGGTACCATCCACTAAAATAGAGGTGATGGTGAAGGCGAAAAGAAAAGCAGGAAGCAGATGATGCTAGGGAGTGACCCAGGCTCTTCAGGGCAGAGCTTTCCTCTGCAAGTCTGAGTTGCTTAATTTTATAGTTAGCTCATGGGAGGTTAAGGCTGGACAAGAGCAGACCATCTTGAAGTTCACTCTTCTCTTTCAGTGACTTGATGACACATTAATAAGATGCACTATGTTATAATGGGGTGGAGGGGTGAATGCTACTACTACTACTAATAACAAAAATAAAAATCAGCTAATATTCAACATTAGAGCAATTACTATGTGCCAGCTGTAACTGCTTTATATGGTTTATCTTGTTAGGTCTTCTCTTGGTCTCCATTTTACATCGCATATTTTTACATCTTGCCATGGAGGCTTAGTGAGTTTAAACAGTTTGTCCAACCACATGCACTTGCTGATGGTAGAGACAAGATTCACATCCAGGAGACAGTCCACCAAGCTTTGTTACCCAACCCACTGCCACACAGCATCTGGGGAGAGGGGACAGAGGACTTCAGCTGATGATTCCTGGGGAGGACCTGCAGGGGAACACAGGTCATCACTGAGCTCATCTAAGAAGCATGAGGTCTTTGAAAAATTCCGAAATCTTAGCTAAAATTTCAGCACTTTCAAGACCTGCATCACCAACCTCAAAGCCACTGCTGCTGGATATTTATTTCTTAATAATTCGGCCCTTTAGCAAATAGTGTTTGAGTGCTTACGACATGCTAGGCACTGGCTAGGGCTTCAAAATCCATCACCTTCACCCCTCGTCCTCAAGGAGCTCGCAGTCCAGTGGGGCCAGAAAATCAAGACTCTCTCACCACAGGGACCATGAAGGCTGCTGGCAGGGGGACCTTCTTTGAAGTGGGTAATTCAGTCAATGACCCACATACCCTCAAAGGCAGCTCACTGCCCCTCATCCACAAAGCCTCTTTAGGCATCTCTCCCAGAAGGAAACTAAAAAAGCACGGGAGAACACGGGAACGAGGCAAGTCCAAGTTTTAGTCCAGAGATCAAGAGATGAGAGAGCAGAGGACACAGAAAGGATCAAAGACAGTGCTGCAAATAGCTACGAATTAGGAAACAGAGGCTCAGTGTGTGTCTTCAGCGAGTTAGGCGTGGGTGGAGCTGCTCAGGGTGTAACTAGAGTTACAGCAGCCTCTGCCGGCCCAGGACCCACAACAGTGGACCCCCATGTGGGAGGGTGAGCGGAAAAGGGGCAGGATGTACTGGAGAGGGGAAAACAACCGAACAGGAGCAGGGGAAGGGAGACCGTGTTTTGAAATGATCTCGATGTTCCTGCTTGTATCAGACCATTGTTTATAGCCAGGTTTGCGTTTTGTTCTGTTTTGTTTTGTTTTAGATCTCAGAAAATAAAAGGAAATTCCATGAAAGATCTACCTGCTCATCACTTTAAACCTGGAGGCCTTTTTCATATCTGATGATTCTTCCATTTGCATGAAAGACTGATAAATTGTGTTCACTCCTGCCTTTGCCTTGGCGTCTGCCATGGAGAAAGAAAAACCTGCCCTGCTGCCTCCATGCCCCTCTAAGACACCCAGAGAGGACCTGAATAAGATGAAGGCCCTTTGGGAAGGCTGCGTCAATCCTCTCCAACCTGAACTGGTGTCACTTCCTACAAAGAAACTCCATACAGGCTTTGGAAGATCCTTCCACCCTTGTTAAAAATCAGTTTCCAGTGACAAATAGTCTTCTTTAAAAAAAGAAAAAAAAACAATTTTTTCCCTTACAGTGTCTGTGTTGTGTTATCAGGACAATCCACGTTTGAAATAGGGCACCGTTTTCCACATCCTTCAGTCAATTTTCCTGCTGCCCTCCCCTGAATTCTAGCAGAAAGCTGAAGACAGGTAATTGTGAGCTTGCTGCCCCTAAAATGGGCAAACATGGATAAAAGCTGCTAGAAGGTCCAGGCACCTATCTGGATCCTTCCTCCTGATTACATTCCAGGCAGAAACCGCTCCTGGAGGCTGGCTGAGAGACAGATGTGGGAAAACGTTGTGGTTTATCTCATTCTTCTACCTACCAATTTCCTGTAGTAACCTGTCCCTCACCCCATGCCACAGCCACCTCTCTGCTATTGCAAAGCATGCCCTGACATTATAGAATACCGAATACCAGAAAATATGACTGCTGCTCTCATCTGGGGCACTTGCAGTGAATCTCGGACAGCTTCGTAGCCCTGTGTGTTGGGTGTGGCTCCCAGGACCCTCAATTGGAATATTTTGTGTGAGAGCAGGCTTGGGGTGGCTCTTACTAGTCGTGACAGTGGTTCTTTTTGTTTCCTGTCACTTGGGGTAACATGGAGGTAAAGAGACGGAGAAAAACGGAACAACCCACTGGAGAAGTGGTTGTCTTAGAAGCAGAACTCAAAGGAGTCTTTAGAGACGATAAATTAGAATATGACTTGTCCTGAAACCTAGCAGTAGTGCCCCAAGGAAATGAGACATAGAATTTGACATGAATAAATATTTAAGTAAGTACTCTGATTCCATAATGGAATTCTGACCATGTTAACAACAACGATGACTATAACAATAGAAAAATCCGTAATAAAAATCACTATCAGAATTTTCAAAAGTTCTGAAATACAACACAATAAAGCAGGTTTTCCCCACATAGAAACCATGCCATAGTTTCCGTGGCTTCCCTCAGTATGAGGGTATGTAGAGCTATGGGTGAGACGGTGAGTTCTAGAGACACAATGCCACTCACCAGCTGGGTAATTCAAGCAAGTCGCCCAGCCTTGGTTTCTCTGTCTCCATAATGAGATAATGATAGTGCATTCCTAACTGAAATTGAAAGGCCCAGCTAGAATTATGAATACGAAGCAGTTAGCAGCCATAGACACTTAGAAAAGCATTTGCCACATTTCTCTCTTTCACCTCCCTGAGCACTTCCCAGTAGCCCCATCCAGACTTAGAGCCTGTTGCCTGCTCTTCCTTCTGCCTTTGACATCAACATCTGTTTTTGGAGAGCACAGCTGAATGCTGGGATTCACATGGCCTGGAGCCCCAGTTGCCTTGCTGCAGCCCCCCTGTTCTGGGTATGCCTGGCAGTGTATGCACTGAAAGCTTCCTGGTGTGTGGGGCAGGGCTGTGCAGGCTTGTCCTGGCTGCCTTGCTGATCTAGGCAGGTGGCTTCTCTACTCTGTGCCTCTACATTTCCCCTCTGTAAAATGAGCAGCCCTTCCTATTCCGGCTTTCCTCAAGGATAATGAGAAAATGCAAATGAGGCATAAGTTTCAGCACAAGTGACTCCTTCAAGAACAATTGTCTACTAAGAGAATCCCTGAAGAAGTTCAGTAAAGATTTGCCAGATCCTGCTAACCAAACTGCAGCCTTTTTCTTCTGTGATTTCTTTTCTTCTCACTCTACCTCCTCTACCATTTTTGACAAGGCCCAAGGTCGTGGTCAGGCCAAAGCTAAATGGGAAAATCCACAATCTCTTGGTCTCAGATAACCTCCGATTTCCTTTCCACCTATAAAGGGTTAAATGGTAGCTCCTGCCAAAAGTTGTCCATACCCGAATCTCTGAAAACTGGGAATATTACTTTGTTTGGAAAAAGGTGTGATTACATTAAGGATCTTGAGATGAGTTCCTCCTGAATTATCCCGGGGGGCCTAAGGTCCAATCACCTGTTTCCTGATAAGCGTGAGACAGAGGCAGCTTTGAGAGGACGGAGGAGAGAGCTGTGTAGAGCTGGAGGCAGGCACTGGAGAGAGGCACCCACAGTCCAGAAATCCTGGCAGCCTCCAGACCTGGGAGAGTCCAGGAGGGATTCTCTCCAAGACCCTTCAGAAGGACTGAGACCCTGCTGACATCTCAATTTCAGATTTCTGGCCTCTGGGAGTGTGATAGAATAAAATTCTGTACTTTGAAGCCATCAAATATGTGGTCATTTGTTACAGCAGACACAGGAAGCAAATACATCACCTTTCATTCCTCCTTTAGCAATAAGCCCTGGGACACAAAATGCCCAGTGCCCATCCTGCCGTGGCTGAAACAATCTGCAGAATCACTGATCCTGTCATGTCAACAACATCCCAAGACCTGCGTAGAGTGTTCTCATTCTGATTGCGTGGAGGCTCCTGGCTGTGGAGATGTTTTATAAAGTAGCTCCCTTGTGCTTACTTTGGTAGCACATATAGAAAGTAGCTCCCCGGTATGGCTATGGGTGCCCATTCCCCAAGATGACCATTCCCCTCTAAGTGGCTTTAGCCTTTGTTGGCTGCTGGACCTGGATAGAGCAGGACTAACTTGTCTGTGGGACACAGTCAGTTTGATCTGAGCACCTCTCTGTCTGCTGGTCTATCCCAGTGTCCCCGTCTGATCACACCAACTTGTAGCATGGCCGCAGTTAGCAGAGGCACGTACCAGTGGCCAGTTCCATAGCTTATTCACTAGCAGACCCCACCACAGGGAGTTTCTGCAGGTGGGCCCTCACTGGCATGCACTTGCCGGCAGCCTCCCCCTGCTGCTTTGCCAGCATGCACACATGTGCTGACTTCACTGTGGGTGCACATGCAAATGTGTGACCAGCCATCACCCTGCCACAGGCACACATGCATGCAGGGACCACTGCTGCCCCCCTGCTGCTCACCAAAGGCCTTTTGCCGGCCCTCTCTATTGGAGTGTTGTTGCCAACAGACTTGGAACACCTTGGCCTCTCCAGCAGAGCAGGTGCTTAGACCTGAAGGGCCAGAGAAAAAAGTTGCAGGCCTGGTCCAGTGCCCCAGTGCTACAATGTACAGCCCAGGAGTGGTGAGCTGAGACTTGGTCCCCTGAAATCAACCAGAAATGAAGCCAATCAACTAAACCCAACTTATACCAAAGTAAAACCCTCAAAGAATATAAAAGCAAAAAAGCTCCACCTAAAAGACAGCAACATCAAACATTAAAGGAACATCAACCCACACAGATGAGAAAGAACCAGCACAAGAACTCTGGAAACTAAAAGTCAGAGTGTCTTCTTACCTCCAAAAGACCCTGCTAGCTCCCCAGCAATGGCTCTTAACCAGACTAAAATGGCTGAAATGACAGACATAGAATTCAGAATCTAGATGGTAATGAAGATCATGAAGATTCAGAAAAAGTTAGAATCCAATCCAAGGGATCTAAGGAATCCAATAAAATGATAGAAAAACTGAAAGATGAAATAGCCATTTTAAGAAAAAAAAAATTGATCTTAATGCAATCAGAAGAATTAACAGCAGAATAGACCAAGCTGAGGAAGGAGCCTCAGTGCTCAAAGACTGGTTTTTGAAACCAATTCAGACAAAAATAAAGAAAAAAACTTCTGAAAAATGAAAACATCTCTGAGAAACAAAGGATTATGTAAAGAGACCAAACCTGTGACTCACTGGCATCTCAGAAGGAGATGAAGAGAGAGCAAGTAACTTGGAAAACATATTTGAGGATATTATCTATGAATAATTTCCCAACCTTATGGAAAGGTTGGCATGCAAATTTAGAAAATTTAGAGAACTCAAATAATATACCATAAAAGATGATCATCCCCAAGACAAATACTCATCAGATTTTCCAAGGTCAATGCAAAAGAAAAAATATTAAAGGCAACTAGAGAAAAAGGGTAGGTCATATTCAAAGGAAACCCCCATCAGTCCAACAGGGAACCCTTCAGCAGAAACCTTACAAGGTAGAGGAGACTGGGGGCCTATATTCAGCATTCTTAAGAAAAATAAATTCCAACCAAGAATTTCATATCTAGGCAAAATAAGTGTCATAAGCAAAAGAGAAATAAAACCCTTTACAGACAAGCAAATGTTAAAGGAATTCATCATCACCAGACCTGCCTTATGAGAGGTCTTAAAGGAAGTGCTACACTTGAATATGAAAGACTATCACTGGCCACCACAAAAACACACTAAAGTACATAGCCCACTGACACTATAAAGCAACTATAAAATTCAGTCTACATAACAACCAGCTAACAACATGATGTTAGGATCAAATTCTCATATACCAATATTAATTCTGAATGTAAATGGGCTAAATGCCCCCACTTAAAAGGTACAGAGTGGCAAATTGGATAAAGAAGCAAGACCCAACAATGTGCTGTCTTCAGGAGACCCATCTCATATGCAAGGACACCCATAGGCTCAAAGTAAAGGGATGGAGGAAGATCTATCAAGGAAACACAAAACAAAAAAGATTAGGGGTTGTAATTCTTATTTCAGACAAAAGACATTAAAACAACAGTGACCAAAAAGTACAAAAAAAGGCATCACATACTGATAAAGGGTTCAATACAACAAGAAAACCAAACTATCCTAAATATATATGCACCCAACACTGGAGCACTCGGTTTCATAAAACAAATTCTTAGAGACATAAAAAGGGACTTAGATAACTATACAATTATTGTGGGAGATTTCAACACCCCCTGACAGTGTTAGACAGATCATTGAGGCCAAAAGCTAACAAAGATATTCATGACATAAACTCAACGCTTGACCAAATGGATCTAACAGACATTACAGAACACTATACCCAACAACAACAGAATATATATTTTTCTCATCTGCACATGGCACATACTCTAAGACTAATCACATGCTCTACCTTTAAGCAATTCTCAATAAATTCAAAAACACTAATATCATACCAACCTTGCTCTTGGATCATAGCACCATAAAAATAGAAATCAATACTAAGAAGAGCTCTCAAAATCATACAATTGCTTGGAAATTAAACAACCTGCTCCTGATTGACTTTTGGGTAAATAATTTAATTAAGGTAGAAATCAAGTAATTCTTTGAAACAAATGAAAACCATTGTACAACATACAGGAATCTCTGGAACACAGCTGAAGCAGTGTTAAGAGGAAAGTTTATAGCATTAAGTACTGACATCGGAAAGTTAGAAAGATGTCACGGTGACAACCTAATATTACATCTAGAGGAACTAGAAAACTAAGAGCAAAACAACTCCAAAGCAGAAGACAAGAAATAAACAAAATCAGAGCTGAACTGAATGACATTGAAACATGAAAGTCCATATAAAAATCAATGAAACCAAAAGCTGGTTCTTTTAAAGGAAAAGTAAGACTGATAAGCACTAGTTAGAATAATAGGGAGAAAAAGAGAAGATCCAAATAAACACAATCAGAGATGACAGAGGTGACATTACCTCCAACATCAAAAACATTTAAAAAACCAGGGACTATTACAAACACCTCTATGCACAAAAACTTGAAATCCTAGAAGAAATGGCTAAATTCCTTGAAACACACAACCTTCCAAGATTGAACCAGGAAGAACTGAATCCCTGAACAAACCAGTAACAAGAAATTGAATCAGTAATAAAAAATATACCAACCAAAAAAAGCCCCAGACCAGACCAACCCACAGCCAAATTCTACCAGACATACAAAGAAGTACTGGTACCAATCCTACTGAAACTATTCTTTAAAAATTGAGAAGAAATAATTTCTCCCTAATTCATTCTATGGGGCCAGGATCATTCTGATACCAAAACTTGGCAGAGACATAACTAAAAAAGAAAACTTCAGGCCAATATCCTGATGAACTTAGACACTAGAATCCTCAACAAAATACTAGTTAAGCATTTTGGACTTGACAAAATCGAGTCCAGAGGCACATCAAAAAGCTAATTTGCCATGATCAAGTAGGCTTTATTCCTGGGATGCAAGATTGATTCAACATATGCAAATCAAGAAATGTGAGTTTCATCATATAAACAGAACTAGAAACAAAAACTTTATGTTATGCCAATAGATGCAGAAAAGACATTTGATAAAGTTCAACAACTCTTCCTGTTAAAAACCCTCAACAAACTAAGCACTGAAGAAACATACCTTAAAATAATAAAAGCCATCAATGATAAACCCACAGCCAACATTATACTGAAAGGGCAAAAGCTAGAAGCATTCCCCTTAAGAACCAGAACAAGACAATGTTGCCCTCTCTAACCACTCCTACTCAACACAGTACTTGTCATCTTAACCAGAGCAATCAGATGAGAGAAAGAAATAAAGGTATCCAGATAGGAAGAGAGTAAGTCAAACAATCTCTTTGTGGACAATATAATTCTATACCTAGAAAACTCCATAGTTTCTGCCTAAAGACTCCTAGAACTGACAAACAATTCAGCAAAGTTTCAGGACATAAAATCAGTGTACGAAAATCAGTAGCATTTTTATATACCAACAAAGTCCAAGCTAAGAGCCAAATCAAGAACACAATCCCATCCACAATAGCTACAAAAAGAATAGAATGTCTAGGAATACAGCTAACCAGGGAGGTGAAAGAGCTCTACAATAAGAAAACTAAAACACTCCTGAAAGGATTTGGAAATAGCATGAACAAATGGAAAAAACATTTCAGGCTCATAGCTAGGAAGAATCAACAGTGTTAAAATGACCATACTGCTCAAAGCAATTTAGAGATTTGATGCTATTCTTATCAAAATACCAATGTCATTTTTCACAGAATTAGAAAAAGCTATTCTAAAATTCATATGGAACCAAAAAAGTGCCCAAATAGGCAAAAAAAATCGAAAGCAAAAAGAACAAAGCTGGGAACATCACACTACCTGACTTCAAACTATACAACAAAGATATAGTAACCAAAACAACATGGTACTGGTACAAAAACAAACACGAAGACCAATGAAACAGGTTAGAGAACCCAAAAATAAAGCCGCCCACCACAACCATCTACTCCTCATCAGAGTTGACAATAACAAGCAATGAGAAAAGACTCCCTATTCAATAAATGGTGCTGGAATAACTGGCTAGCCATATGCAGAAGATCCCTTCCTTTCACCGTATAAAAAAACAATTCAATATGACTTAATTGAATTCAGAACCAGAACCTGAGATGAAAGTTGGAAGAAAAGAGTTTTGAACATTTAATATGTTTTTCACAAAGTTTGAGTAATAAATAAAATGTGTATAAAAGTGAAAAAAGAAAAGAAATAGCTCCCTGGAATCCATGCCCCCCCCATGCCACACAGGTGCCCACTTGGGGTTTCAGTATGCACAGATTTCTAGAATAACTATTTCACGTGAAAGTTGCTTTAGATGTTATATTAATTTCGACTGCTTCCATAACAAATTACCACACACACTATGTAACTTACAACAATAAAAACGTATCGTCTTACAGTTCTGTTGGTCAGAAGTCTGACAGGGGTCTCACGGGTAAAATCGAGGTGTTGGCAGGCATGCGTCTTTTGCTTTTGTTTTGTTTTGTTTTTTTCTGGAAGGTCTTGTAGCAAATCTTTTCCCGTTTTCTATAGCTTCTAAAGGCCACTCACGTTTCTTAGCTTGTATCCTCTTCTTCCGTCTTTGAGTCAACATCACATCTCTTTGACTAAACCTAGCTGGGAAAGGTCCTAAGGACATGTGCGATTGGGTTGGATTCACCTGGATAATTCAAGATAATCTCTGCAGCTCAACATTAACTTAGTCAATGTGCAAAATCCCTTTTGCCATATAAGGTAACATAGTCACAGATTCTGGATGTGGATATCTTTGGGGCTGTTATTCTGCCTACCAGAGGTTTAGGAACTGAGGCAGAGATACCAGTGACAAAGAGAAGGCCTGAAGTTATTACTGATGTTTTGGAAAACTGCTGGAGCCACTTGAGGTGCTGATATGATACCAAGCACCCAGGGCCAGGCCCTGCCCTTGTGCTGTTGACAGGTCTGAGAGCATCTCTGATGCGGGCACACCCATCAGTCTCTTTGCTGACCTGGATTACCCATTCAGAGGCTGTTCAACATATCTGTGTGGATCCCATTCCTCCTAAACAGCCTTGGCCCACTTATTGGACTGGCCCTAGAGTGATCCAGCAGATAGAAACAAAAGGGGGAATGTTGAAGGAGTTTCTTGCTGTGATCCTCTTCTCAAGGGTCTATTTTCCTAGATTAGGGATCTTTCCAAGACCCAAGGCCCCTCCTTCCAAGGTGGGGATTCATCTTCTTTGGGTCATCTATTAATTGTAACCTGTGTTTTTTGTCGCTATTTTGATCCACATGAGCTGTAGTTATTTGTTCATAACGTAAAGGTGTTTTTAGACATACTTTCTACATAAAGAGTGTTTGGGTCTGCTGAGGACACAGCTAACTTAAGGGGCTTGCTCTCCCTAAAATGAAAATAGCATTACATAACCACATTTAAAACTGCAATTTCAAACAGAAAGAGGAGGCAGAGAAAATAACTAGGCTGAATCATCAAATGTTTTTAAAAATCCCAATATGTAGCCTACCTCGTTAAAAGTCCTAAAGTGCAAGTACCTGTTATGAAACCGAGACACTCAGAGAATATTTCTATCTTTAAACCATGGAAATCCTGACTTCATGCTTTCTCCCCACTGTGCTGTATATCACACATCACTTTGGGTCCTGGCAGGAAAAAGCCATTTCCAGCTTTACACATCATCTGAAAAGTCTTTATATTGTCCCTCACTCCTCACTCCCTGAAAAATGATTTTTCAGAAAATGTGAAAGGAATCTAAAGCTTTACTTTCAATTGCTGACTGTGACTTTCAGTTAAAACACAAGTTAAGGCTGGGCACAGTGGTTCATGCCTGTAATCCCAGCACTTTGGGATGCCAAGGCAGGTGGATAACCTGAGGTCAGGAGACTAGGCTGGCCAATATGGTGAAACCCTGTCTCTACTAAAACAACAACAACAACAACAAAAAGATAGCTGGGCATGGAGGCAGGTGCCTGTAATCCCAGCTACTTGGGAGGCTGAGGCAGCAGAGTTGCTTGAACTCAGTAGGCGAAGGTTGCAGTGAGCCGAGATGGTGCCACTGTACTCCAGCATGGGTGATGGAGTGAGACTCTGTCTCAAAACAAACAAGCACCCACTGGTTAAATTCCTTAGCTCCTTCCATGGAGGACTTGGGAGCAGAACTAGAATTCAAAGCCATTTTCATCAAATCAAAGAAGACTAGGTCACGAATAACATGGGAAAGTTCTCTCCATCTCACTTTGCTGCAACCTCTGAATGCATTGAACTAAGGTTTGGGGGAGGGTTGAGAAAGATGGAGTTTGTGACGGTGAAGAAATAGCAGAGGAAGGCAGAGACATTGGATGGAAGCAAAGCCACTTGCTGAAATGCTGTGAGTGGTATGTCCAGTGTGCAAGGAAGATAGTGACCACCTGACATGTGTGGAAGGTGTGAAATGATGGTTTCTTACTGAATGAAACATGGTAAACACACAGCACCTTGGCAGTTCATGCCTCCGTCATGTGGAGGGGACCACACTATGCTGTGATATAAGCATTCTACAGCTGTTCCTTGAATAACGTCGTTGTGTTCAATGTTCATTCAATATAACATTGATGAGAAAAAAATAATCACTTCCTGGCCTGGGCCACTGTCCGTGTTATTTGCGTATCTCCCCATGCCTGCATGGAGTTCTCTCCAGGTCATCCGGTTTCCTCCCACATCCTGAAACTGTGCAGGTTCGGTTCATCGGCATGCCTCAGTGGTCCTCGTGTGAGTGAGTGTGGGTGTGTGTGAGTCGCCCTGAGACGTTACGGCCTCCTGACCAGGCTGGTGCCTGCTTTCTGCCTGAACTGCCCTGGCCTGGAATAAGCAGATACATCATTATGTTCCTTGTTTTAATTAATCTTTCTTAAATGTATGTATAGCTCACATTTATTTCCTTGTTTAATACTGGAAGTGTTCCGGTCTTTATTTAGAAGTTAGGTGATGTTTTTGTGACCAGAAATATACCATAGGAAGATAACTATTGCTTATGTCAATTAGCCCAGGGTAAAACTGGCTTTGTTATACATTGTTTTGCTGAATGTCACAGTTTCCAAGAACCTATCGGTGATGTTAAGTGAAGACATAGTATTTTACTTTTAGTTTTGCGGTGTGACCTCGTGGACATTGTTGAATTTCTTTGTGTTTTAATTTTAAAGCCATTCTTGATGGATGCTACCCTGTGGCCTGTTAGAAAAGCCTTAGTCTGGGAACATCCAGGAACAGTAACGTCAGATGCACACCGTCATCTGAAAGTGTCAGAGAGACGCATGTGGGTTTTCATCAACCCAATGCTTCTGTGAAAATCAATCCTGGTTTTTAGAGTAATCCAAAGGCTCGTTTTCCCGTCATTTATGTTCCCACCTGTTGCTTTATTTGCATGTCTTTCAGTTACATGGTAACTCTGATCTTTCACTGAAATACCAAGCTAAATCAGAAAGAGAACAGGGCTCAGAATCAGGGCCCTGGGGCTAGGATTTTAGCACAGCCATTTCCTTATTGTGTGATTTGAGGCTAATTCTTTAACTTTCAGTTAATCATCTCTCTCTCTCTCTGTGTGTGCACATGTGTGTGCACGTGTGTGTGTGTGTGTGTAAAATAATGCCTATCTTAGCCAGGCATGGTGGCTCACACCTGTAATCCCAGCACTTTGGGAGGCCGGGGTGGGTGGATCACGAAGTGAGGAGTTCAAGACCAGCCAGGCCAAGATGGTGAAACCCAGTCTCTACTAAAAATTCCAAAAAATTAGCTGGGCGTGGTGGTGGGTGGCTGTAATCCCAGCTACTCGGGAGGCTGAGACAGAGAATTGTTGAACTTAGGAGGCAGAGGCTTCAGGGAGCCAAGATTGTGTCACTGCACGCCAGCCTGGGCGACAGAGTAAGACTCTGTCTCAAAAAAAAAAAAGTCTATATTAAAGAGTTATATCAAAAATTTATTTTGATGCGATTTGTTAAAAGGCTTTATGAAATGTCACAGTGATGCAGGGCTAGAATTAATTGATGCTGTCATTTGGATATAGTTTGTTTGTTTCCATCGAAGGTCACGTTGACATTTGATCCCAATGTGGTGGTGATGGGAAGTGAAGCCCAGTGGAAGATATCTGGGTTCTAGGGGCAGATCCCTCGTAAGTGGTTTGGTGCTGTATGCAAGGTAGCAAGTGAGTTCTCTCTCAAAAGACTGTGTTAGTTCAGAGAATAACTAATTAGTTCCCTCGAGAGTGGCTTGCTCTAAAGTCAGGACATCCTCAGGTCTCTTTTCCCTTTGGCCTTTTCTGCCATGTTGTGACACAGCACAGAAGCCCTCACCAGAAACCAAGGTCGTGTCCTTGAACTTCCCAGCCTGCAGAACTGTGAGCTAAATAAACTTCTTTTCCTTATAAATTACCCAGTCTCGGGTATTTTTATAGCAACACAAAATGAACTAAGATAATTGATAATCTTATTTAATTTTTTATACCTTATTTCACAACTTTTCACACACAACCACTTTGTTTTTTTATGATTTTAAAATTTCTAAATTTCTTGCAAAGAAAATATAACCTTGTATAGAGTTTTAAAGATACACTTTAACTTACCCACTGAATTTTGATTAAATGCTAAGAACTGGGTCTGCCTTCCCTAAATCCCCTCTTATTTTTGTAACATATCTAGTGAGAGGAAAGTTCTGCCTTCTCCAATGGCTTTCTTCTTCAGCTCTCCATTCTAAATTGACTTGGCTACTCTGCAGCAGAATTAGAATAGGTAGGAATTTTTAGATTAAAAATGATTGCAAATGAAATTATGCACCTGTGATGGTTAATTTTGTGTCAACTTGGCTGGCCATGAAGTGCTCAGATATTTGGTTAAGCTGTATTTTGGCTATGAGGCTGTTGTGGATGACATGAACATTTAAATTGGTAGACTGAGTAAAAGAGATTACCCTTCACAATGTGGGTGGGCTTCCTCCAATCAGCTGAGAGAACAGTAATTTAAATAGAACAAAAAGACTAGCATACCTGAAGCAAGAGAGATTTCTCCAGCAGACTGCATTTGGACCTCATCTGCAACATGAGCTCCTCCTTGCTCTACAGCGAATGGTCTTTAAACTCAAACTGGAAACTACAGTTCTCCTGGGTCTCAGCCTGCTGCCTTCAGACTGTAACTGCAGCATCAGCTGGCCCGCCCTGAAGACACTGGACTTAGCCTCAGCAATTAAATATACCAATTCTTTACAATAAATCTCCTTATATGTGGGTGCGTGTGTGTGCACATATGTGTATGCATACACATACTATTGGTTCTTTTTCTCTGCAGAAACCTAATACAGCAATGTAACCCAGGACTAAAAAAAAAAAAAGGAGAAGAAAGAAAAGAAAAGAAATCACTGGATAATGTTTGCTCTTATCCATTAGCAATTCTGATGTGCCTCATCTCATCTCCCGTGCCATTCAAGAAGGGCCTCATCAAATAAAGAGATAGGCCTAGTGTGGTAAAGGCTCTGAAGTAGCCCAGAGTCCTACATTAGATAAATGCAGGGAAATAAACACAGGATTTTTTTTTTTTAGCATTTTTCTAAGATCAATCAGTACACAAAAAATAGAAAGTCACTGACAGTGTTCACTTTACAGATTTCAGTGCACTTATAAAATAAAATTAATGCCTCATTTTGGCTTCTAAACACCCAAAGCAATGAGCTTTCTGATGCTATGCATTTAAACAAACAAACAAAACAAAAGTAATCTTATTTTGATTGCTTCAAGAAGCTCCAGGCAGATTGGTCTACATGAGGTTTATATGTTCAGTGACAAAATCAAGATATAGAACTATAAATGTACCATGATCTAAATAATGTTGACAATATATAAATATTTCCCGTGTATACGTGTATATGCATGTATATAAGTATAGCATATATATACATACACAAATATGTAAATTTTATGTAATTATTTAATACACATATGAAAGAAGCATAGCTAATTTTTTTTTTCTTTTGAGATGAGGTCTTACTGTGTTGCTCAAGCTGACCTCGAACTTTCACATTTAAGGAATCCTTCCACCTTAGCCTCCTGAGTAGCTGGGACTGCTGGCACATACCACCACACCCACCTTCTTTTTTTCACCCAATGTATTCAGACTAAACTGGCTAATAGTTTAGATCAACAGAATTGAAACACCCCTAATTACTGACGTCTCTCTCAGGATGAAGTGCACCTGGTTCAACGTTTAACATTCAGTAGCAGCACGATGCCTGCACAGACATGATGCTCAAAACATATTTGTTGAGAGAAGTCGCTCTATTTTTCCATTATTTTCTTAGCATTGGGTCATGAGTATTAGAAAATGAAAAGACTTTAAATGTGTATTGTAAAAATATGTTAAAATATTGTGAAACCAATTTTAGATTTGGTTCAACTGAATTCAGTAAGGATCCCAGTCAGTGTGACTGTCTCTGGCCTACTGCACAACAAAACAGAGAGAAGTTAGCAGGGAATGAGGGTTAGTCCAGCCCCAGAATGGGGAAGGCATCTCCAGTGCCCTGCCCTTCTGATGGGGAGGCAGAGATGCCACCGCTGTCATCTGGAACCAGAGAGGCAGGATTGGCTGCTACGTAGAGCAGCCCCCAAAGGCCAACTCCTCCTGTCGCAAGACAACCTAAATGCTTGGAGTTCTTTAGAAAACGTTTCAATTATGGATCAAGTGATATAGAACTATTCCTATTATTGTTCTTGTGTTGATTTTTATAAATGTGCACTTTTAAAAAGTTCACGCCAACACATGAAAAAATTTCATAACAGCCCAACTATTTAGTTAGTTAGATGGCTCATGCCTGTAATCCCAGCACTTTGAGAGGCCAAAGCAGGTGGATCCCTTGAGGTCAGGAGTTCGAGACCAGCCTGGCCAACATGGTGAAACCCTGTCTCTACCAAAAATATAAAATTTAGCTAAGTGTGGTGGTGCACACCTGTAGTACCAGCTACGCAGGAGGCTAAGGTGGGAGAATTGCTTAAACCAGGGAGGCAGAGGTTGCAGTGAGCTGAGATCACACCACTCCGCTCCAGTTTGAGCAACAGAGTGAGACTCTGTCTCAAAATAATAATAATAAAAATTCCATGAACAAAGATATCACAATAATTTTTGTGTCTGTAAGATCTTTAGATGTGCCAAGGTTTCTTTTGTGAATTGAGTTTATTGAAAGCTGGGTTTCAGCTTTTGAAAGCATTGGTTCGTTTCTGCTTTGCCTTTACTCCTGGCTCTATGCCCTCGGAGCCTAGCTGAAAATCTAGGAAGCTCCTCCCTCACAAGCTCTGGAGTCCAATTTTAGTCCCTCTCACCTATGAGGCTGCCTAAAGCCTCTCTAATTTTGGAGCCTCTCTGTTCTCTCCTGCCCTGTGTCTCCCCCACGCCTTGTTTTCTACATCACCAGGCTGTCCTTACTAATTAGCAAATGGCTTAAGGCAAAACTCTTTCGTGAATGCTGTGGTCACCTGTGCTTTCCTTCCTTCGCTGATCTTGTCTTTTTTTAAATGGTAAAATATTTATTTGACAAATAAAGGTTGTATATATTTCACATGTTCAGGTGATTATTTGATATTTGTATGCATCGTGTAATGATGATCACAATCAAATTAACATGCTGTGCATTCTGCCCCCAGAACTTGTTCATCTTACACCTAAGTTTATATCTTAGATCTTGTCTCCTAATTTCTTCAAAGCCTAGGTAGCTCTTCATGTCTTGTTGAGATTCTAAAACATCTTACATTTATTAATGAACATGAAGAAGACCCTTCAGATGATTCAAACATGTTACACTGTGGGGAACCCACCCTCTGAGGAATTCACTGTCTTTTGAGTCAGTTTATATTATCACCATTATGCCATTTTCCTACTCCAACAGTAACAAGAAGTAAATATGCTTAGTTACTCTGCCATCCAAGAGCTCACAGTAATTAAATTTGTTTTTTATATGCTTGGAATATATACATCTAGTGGAGCTTGTGAATAGGTAGACGTTGGAAAGAATTTGGAATACAACTGGCAGGCAAAAGCAAAAAGATTAGATCCACATAAAAATTTCTGTGATTTGGAGACTAGCGGTGGATTAAGGCAAGTCTATGTCAGTTGGGAGAGTTTTCTTTTTTTAATTTGTATTTGGCGGAATTAATGACCAGGAGTGTTTGAATAATTACGAAAGCAAGAAAGAGGCAAGCAGAACCAGATGTAAATCGCCTCGTTCACACAATCACACAGGACTTGCTAGACTCACAATAGCCATTATTCACATTTTTATACTTTCGCCTGTTTTTCATGTCTCAAAGTGGCAATTTACTTTTCTGGCAAGAAGAGTGTTTTGGTTGGTTTAAATGGTAATGTGAGACAGGGATAAAGAAAAACTGCCAATCATAGGCTCCCAGAATTATCATAAAGGCAATCTCCTAGCGTGGTGACAGGCCTTTTTAAGGAATTTCCAGTATGTAATTGTTGTTTTGATGTAATAAGCTGGTCAATTGCCAATAGGCCATGAAGTAAACACTTCAGAACACATTACGCCACTTGGGAATAAAAAGAACTCTCATCGCCTGATCACACGAGTCCATTTGAATATGGCCTCCCTGCCAACCTATCTGTGAACCGTTGACAACGTCAGCAACCCCAGCCACAGGACTGACTGCCGGGGCTCTTGGGATGAGTGGCCAGGGTTTCCTGCTTTGCCACACCAACTAACTTGTCTCCAACCTCAATGGGAGCTCCTTTGCAGTCTTCTTGCTGATTTTTCCTACTCTATCAGGCTTCTAAATGTTTAAATGCCTTTGAGGTTAGTCCTAACTTTCCTCTCTTCTCTGCAATTTTTGCCTAAATAAGTTATCTATCCAACTGACTTTAAGTATCATCCAATTGTCCAGCACTGCCACGCTTCCAAGACCAATATTGACCTTGCTTCAGAGCTCCAGATTCAGTCATCTGGTTGGAGATGCAATGGAAAGAGCTAGACGTATAATACTCACCTTACCCTTAGCGTTTTTAGACATGATGCCCCGATCCCTCACAGAACTTTGAAGTTAGAGTTGTCTTTCTAGAACTTGCCATGGTTTTCCAATTCCCTAATCCTCAACACAACTTCAAATGAATGACTATGCTAGTAATGGCTTTCTGTCCACCAAAGTTCATCTCCTTCATTGGTGACATCTATTAAATCCACATTTCCTAATCTCATTTGCAGTTAGATGTGGCCTTAACTAAGCTCTCTCCAACAAAATGGGAATGGAAGTGGTAACAGCCACATCTGTTTATTTTGAAGGCTTAAATATATAAGAGAGTGCTGTATTATTAAACATAGGGGGCTTGGAAACTATCTCCTTCATTCAACAAATATTTCTTGAGAATCCACTATGTATAGATACTGTGCTAATTGTAGTTATTTGGTGGGACACCAACAGGTAAAAGGAACCAATGCATTCCTTGAAAGCAATTTACTTTCTAGGCTGACCTATTTCACTACAAGGTAGCTCTGAAGCTTCTATAAGCAGGATAAAAAATACACAGAAAAATTATATTATTGTTTATTGTTTTATTATCTGTGGCAAATTATCTTTACAGAGAATGTTGGCATAGTGTAGTCGTAAAAGAACAAGCAATGATGTCCCATATTAAGCTTAAAATCTCGATTCTGCTACTTGACAGCTTTGTTGCCTTAGTTAATTCATTATCCTCTCTAAGCTTCTGATTTCTCCACTGCTAACAGAAAATAATAACGGCCACCTAGAAGGATTTGTGGCATATGTTTAGAGAAAACTGCTAGTTTCCTCTATCGTATGTACTGAATGTTCCACCGCCCACTACACAACCCTTGCTATTCAGAGTAGTGATCATGCTGAAATTTCAAATACTTAATCCTGTGTTGTGCGCTCCTAAAAGACAACTTTTAACTCACACAACATAGGATTTTCAGTACAATTTTTTTTTTTTTTTTCTTTTGAGAGGGAGTCTGGCTCTGTCGCCCAGGCTGGAGTGCAGTGGCTGGATCTCAGCTCACCGGAAGCTCCGCCTCCCGGGTTCCCGCCATTCTCCTGCCTCAGCCTCCCGAGTAGCTGGGACTACAGGCGCCCAACACCTCGCCCGGCTAGTTTTTTTTTTTTGTATTTTTTAGTACAGATGGGGTTTCACCGTGTTAGCCAGGATGGTCTTGATCTCCTGACCTCGTGATCCGCCCGTCTCGGCCTCCCAAAGTGCTGGGATTAGAGGCTTGAGCCACCGCGCCCGGCTTCAGTACAATTTTTATTTAAAACATAACACAGTTAGGAGTTAATAGTTTGCCTGGAACAAAATTACATTATTTGAGAGCAAGGGCTCCAAAATTTGCCCTTTATCATGACACAGATCATTATCATTGAAAGCTAGGCTGTTTTTGTCCAAAACTACAAAAAGAGACAGGCAAAGCCAAGAACTCTTGACACACATAAAAATAATTGCATTTTCCTTTTATTACATGATGTCAGTCTAACCATACAAGGCAAAAAATAAGAAGCTCAAAAGCTAACGGATGTTCCAGGTAGAAGCTCCTAGCTGTGGACACCCATGGCTGCTGTTGATGTCTCTGGCCAGGCAGCCATGAAGCCACTTTGGTCTGGGTGAGAGAATGAAAGCGACATGTGGTGGGCAGTGTGATGCCTTTGAAAGGACAGAGAATGTTGGGTTACCCAGCAAAAGGCACACGTGTTTGGTATCTGAATTAGTCATCAGCACCACATCTAACTTCTTCTTCATGGTAACCTGGTATTTATTATGTCTCCACATGCAGAGGTATCACGTTTATCAGTATTATTTTTACCGAAATTCATGTCTCATTTTTCATTTGAATGAGGGTCAAATCCCCTGGATGAAGGGAAGTTTGGGAGGCAGAAGGAATATTTCTATTTGTACTGTAAGGAAAATGCCAAGCTATCATGGAACACAAAGGTGGAGACTGTCCTTCAGCTCCACTTTCTGAAGCCTCTGCACTTTGGTGGATGGAAGAAGTGAAGGTGTGGACATCAGTGGATGACCAGATCTCCCCGTGCCCCATGCCTGGCGGGATCAAGGGACTAATTGCAAATTGCAAAAACCCACACAAGGCCATAGAGACTGCATGAAGCAAATCCTTACCATTGCCAAAACCCGCCTGGCAAGTTCTATTGGGAGAAGGCTGTGTGTGGGAGGAGTGTGGGTGTGGGTTCAGTAAACTTTGAAATGTATGCATTTACAATAGATTATTCGGCACCCAACGCTTTCAAGACTTTCAAACATAGTTCAAATTAAATAAATTCTGAAGATCAAAGTGTATATCTTGTGTGGGAATTAATAAGAATGTTTAGTTATGTGTATTTATATATGCTTTGTAATATATTCATATAGGTTATAATAAAATTCTTACATGAATTTTATGTTTATTACATATCAAGGGAACTGTGCTCACACACAGAATGTGGGAATTAGGGGCTGACTCCCACCCCTCATTGGTGTTGAGAAGGGACCGCGCTGATTTGGGGAAAGCAGATTCAATGACCTTTCTTTCTTTTTTAAATTATTATACCTTATGTTCTAGGGTACATGTGCACAACGTGCAGGTTTGTTACATATGTATACATGTGCCATCACACACCGGGGCCTGCTGTGGGGTGGGGGGAAGAGGGAGGGATAGCATTGGGAGATATATGTAATGCAGATGACCTTCTTTAAAGCAGCTCACTGCTTTCATCAATCAGAGCTGTGGGGAAGGCACAGCTGCCTGAAGGAAATGGTTGTCCACGTTTTCCAGGATTGTAGCAACGGGAGCAAGACCGTGTGGCTTCCCTGCCTGCGACTTTTCCCTGTGAATGTCAGATTTTACATATGCAGATAATGATCCTGCCCGAAGGAAAGGCATAATAAATTGTGATGCCTCTTTCCCTGAAGCCAGAGGGAGCCTTCTCTCAGAGAGCAGGAACTCGTTTTACGATCTTACTTCAGCAAAACCAGTGCATCTCGATGATCTAAAGGATGCGTAGTAAACATTTTCCAAATGTTGTCAAATGACTTTGCCTGTGGAGGTAAACTAAAGCCTTGCTAGTATAAATAGAGGGAGGACACACACTAGTAGCCCCTGTAAGCACCTAAGAGGTTTGGGGGAAGGCAATGAGGGAGAAGTCCAGCATGATTGCAGGCTCCTGGGAGACTGGACAGGCTGGATGACCACATATTAGAAGACAGAGAGAAGACTTGGAGGAAGGGGCAGGCAGGTTTTGAACAGGCTAAGCAAAACGAGCTGTGTAGTGGGACTTTGCATGTGTGTGTTTGAAGCTTACAGAGGTTTGCAATAGAGAGGCACACTGGTGTTTGCTGTGGAAAGGTTGTGTGGGCAGAGGCTGCAGAGTCAAAGAATATGACTTTGAGTCCTCTCTCTTCTGCACGCTCCTTGTAGGCTGTGAGTGTGTTTTGAACCTCTATCTTCTCCAGGGTCCTGCGGCATGAAGGAATGAAAATAATAGCATTTTAAAAGGGTTGACTCATGAGTTGACCCAGCTGAGGCTTGGAGAGCAGAGGACGTGCTCGGTTATCCTCAATGACTGCCAAGATTTATGTAATGCTCTTTTACAGCTTTCAGCCACAATTAGTGCTCAAATGTACCTATTATTTTTTCTTATGGGAGTTAAAGCCACAGACATGAAGACTTTGTGTTAGGAGATAGAAATCAGAGATGACCAGGAGATAAAAGAAGAAACCAGGGGTAACTCTAACATCTGGAGGGAGATAGAATAAAAAAAACTTGAGAGAATGAGGGAGAATAGTGGCCAGCGCTGGGAGACCAGGCATAAGAAGTGGCTAGAGGGGGCAGCGTCATCAGAAGGACCAGCCTGTACCAGGAGGGACCCTTGTCTTAGTCTCAGTTATTCCTTGGCCAAAGGTTCTTAAAAGTTTAACATGCATGCACATCACCCAGGCATGCGGTAATGTGCTACTGAGTCAGCCAGCCTGGCTGTGGCCTGACAGCCTGCATCTCTAACAAGCTCCCAGGAGATGCTGCTGCCCTCTGCAGATCTCGTTTTAAGTAGCTAGGATCGAATACTGGTGGCTGCTTTTGTGTGTGTGTTGCTGTTGCTGTAATGAAGAATAGGCCACCCACCACTCAGGTAGTAAGCAAATAAGAACTCTTACCTCTGCGCAAGCTTCCCATCTTTCTCCACCAGCAGAAAGGATTCCCAAGGGGCTGATCTTACTCATGTTTGTTCCTGGCTTAGGACCTAAAACTGAGAAGCTTCACCCTTAGGCATATTGTCCTCCCTTGGACACTCAGTTCGGTCCCAGACAACTAAAGCCCACAGAGTAGGCTGCACTAAATCTGCTCTCAAAAACCATCTGGGACTGAGCCTCACTGGGGTTCCGCTTCTAACCACAGAGCCTGCAATTCTTAAAAAGCTCTCAGGAATTGTAACGTGAATTCCAAAACCTCAAGGGCTTTCGAGGTGGAAAAGTCAAGTATGTGAATTGTGCCTTTTAATTCCATTCTCCAGGAATCTTATTGTGTACTGCTGCGTGGCAAGGTCCTAGGTTCCTGGCAGGAAATAAATTATGAATGTCAAAGCTGTGAAGGTAAAATTTATAGATGGCTTCTGTTGCACTTAAAATTAGCATTTGAAAATTGCATTGGCATTCTAATTCCACCATGTGGCTGATCAATTGCTTCCCGGTTAATTTGCTCTCCTCTGTGCTGCAAGCTATTGCTTTCAGGGAACACACGTGTCAATTTGTTCACCGCCTCTTGCAAGGAGACCCCAGGTTTAGATGTGTGGTGCATCTTGTATCATGGGTGGGAGGCTGGGAGTGGGCTTTGGGATGGGGAAGGGGAAGCAGGAGATAATAAATTGTCTGTCCCAGGGCTCCCGAGAAGGAGCAACTCACACTATGATGGGCGTCTGTTAATCCCTCCTGAAGAAGAGCAGTGGGTCCCAGACACAAAGTAATCCATCATTTTGCCCAGGCTAGAACTCATTGTCTCTCAAAGAAAATTAAACCTCATCCTGCTTATTGTAAATTTATATAAAGTACACATAAGTCTCCATAATACCAATTTAAAATTAGGTCCCAGTAATATACATGTAAAGAATAATATCTTTTTTAGTAAAGACGTCTCAAGAATTATCATTTTTTAAAATTCTGCATTGGTATAATCAGTGACTGTTCCTTCTTTGACATTTTTACATCTGATAATCATGTTGAACTTGTTCCATCTCTGGGACAAACTGGATAAATGAGCAGAGAGATGTCAATGCTAGACAGAGCACTAAATAAAACATAAAATGAGACTCAGAACAGAATCCAAAGATGTTAACAGCATTTGACCATGAGGTATATTATTCATACTTTCCAGAACCAAAGCCAAAAAAATGGGCCAATATTGATTTACAAGGTGGAAGAGGGAAGGTGAGGAGCAGAAAACTCAGCTGATATTTCCTCACTCAGAATACTCTAATGTTAGGAAGTGACAACAGAGTCATCTCTAGTTCTGTCCCTACCTCCCTGGTGACATGCAGACCTCACTTCTCATTCACATTCTCCCAGTGCTCTGCCTACCTCACCTGAGTTCCAAGGTCATGGATGGGAAACTGCCTTCAGAGACCAATAAAGTCCATATATGTTGCTGTAATAAAGTCAAGGTTTAAATGAAAGTCATCTTTCTGTTTTTCCTCCTAGTTTTCACCACTGCTTCTCTATTCTGAGGTCTCTGCCTGCATTTCCTTCATCTCTGTTTACTTCTCAGCCCACCGCTGGGTTTTGAACTCCATCATGGCACTCAACTGGCTCCCAGGAATGTTGCTGATTGTATTAGTCCATTTTTACACTGCAATAAAGCAATACCCAAAACCAGATAATGTATAAAGGAAACAGGTTTAATTGACTAACAATTCCATATGGCTGGAGAGGCTGCAGAAAACTTACAATCATGGCAGCAGGCATCTTACATGGCAAGAGAGAGTGCAGGACAAACTACCATTGATAAAACTATCAGATCCAGTGAGACTCACTCACTATCATGAGAACAACATGGGGGAAAACTGATCCCATAATCCAATCACTTCCCACCAGATCTCTCGCTCAACACCTGGGGATTAACACTGGAGATGAGATTTGGGTGGGAATACAAAGCCTAACCATGTCACTGATGGTTTGCTGATTGTTGACCCAGTGCGACCTTTGGTCCTTACCTTGCTGGTTCTTTGAGCCGTGCATGACACTGCTAGTACCTTCCTTCTTGTTGGAATTCTCTGCTCACTTTGCTTCTGGAACATGATGTTCCTTGCTCCTCTTCATGTTTCACAACCTTTTAATCTTGGCTTCCTGTTGAGCACCTCTGCTCCATGTGAATTTTAAATGTTGGGATCCTCCTGGGTTTCACCTTCCCTTCTTTCCTAACTCAGCAAATAGCTCTGGGTGATGCCCCCTGCTTTTCCTGACGTCTGTAATAAACCCATCTGCTGATGACTGTTCAATCTATATCCATGACTCAGATCTCTATTCTGGGCTTCACATTCACTTAACCAATTGACTGACGGACCTCTCTCCATTTGGACAAAGCATGGGCTCCTCTCACAGCTCGAAATATCTACAATCAAGCTCCTCATCTTTCTGAAGTTAGTTCCTGCTCCTGAATTCCTGAGCTGTGACTGTCCAGCAGCTAGCCACCCCAGTAGCAATCTGTCACTCACCCTTAACCCATCTCTTCATCTCACCCTGTATCCAATCCAAAAGTAAATAAGTTTTGCCAATTTTATTCTTGCAGTGTGTTTTCTTTTCTGCTATCCCTAACTCTTCTGGATTGCCGTGCCTTGGCACTTGGGTCCTACTCACTCAGAAGGCATGTCTCACTCTAATTACCTTCTCCTCTGAGATTAGCCTGACAGGTGTGACTCAGCTAAGCACCTGTGCCTGTCACCCTCTTAATTATGGTCTAGGGATGACTCTACAGCCTCTAAAGGGAAAATCCAATATTTAACTTTGTCCAGGACTACATTTGCATTCTCAGTTCCCATCCCTACCCATTACTGTCCTCAATGCAGCTTGTTCCCAACCCCAGAGTTATTGTCAAAGCATTTTACAACTGGCCATGTTGGGAAACTGACCAATCAGAATACATGCTGCCCACAGCTGGAGTGGGGTCCATACTGTGCCCTCCCGGTGCTGCACAGCAGGAGGATCATCCTGGGAGGGGTGGTGGGTGCCCTGGAGGGTTCAGAGCAGAGGCCTTACTTAGTGCCCTGCATTTAAGCATTTCAGCATCTTCATACCTGCTGTGTTGAACCTGTACACACCAGCTCAGCATTAGACCTAACCTCACATGCCCACCTTCTCACGTTGCTTCTCCTGTGCTCAGATAACTTTTATAAATAATTAAGCTTTAGCTCAACTGTGCTACTACCTTTGGTCTCTGTTTCTCAGATCTTTTCCCTGCCTTCCCCACCACTAAATATATAGTGCACTGTCCTTGCTAGTGTTTCTCAGAGTTCCTGCTCTTTTCTTTATCATATTTGTTATCACTTGAATTATATTTTAAATGTCATTTAAATTTTTCTAGTTGTCCCAATAGAGTATAAGCTTGATGAAGGCAGGACATAGACAACCTTGTCCAGCATGGTGTGTGGTGTACACTTAATATGTGAGCATGACTTAGACAACTGTCAAACAGTAAGCAAATTGTGAAAACAAAAGCGTAACACTTGAGGGATGTGTGATATTGCAACTTTACAGGAAGTAGGTGTGTTGGAAAATGTACATGTAGGACTCAAGCGATCTGAGACTGGTGGCTTATCTAGTCCTGGAGCACCCTGAATATGTACACTGGAATAATTTCCTTACAAATGCCCAAAGCTTTAAATACAGTGAAGATGCCTTCTTTCCCTGCCCAGGGTGTCACCTGGAATTAAGACTGGAGAGGTGTTTTGTAAAATATTAAGCGATGCTCATTCTAAGACACCATCATTCAAATATGTTTTAATGAAGTATAATGTTGAGTTATTAATAAAAATGTGCTATTGTTTCATTAACTACACTTTGAAGACTATGGCTCTAGAATAAAGGGAACTTAATCAGGAGAAATATTTGATCTCTTCCTACCTTTCTTTCTCCATCTTCTCCTTTTCTTTCGAAAGTCAGTTTGCTTTAAGGTCTTCACCATAAAATGTCCTCATTAAAACAAGGCCTGAACTGGGAATAAAGAGCATGGTGGCTGAGTTCCCGTTCCTTTCAGATTCCACCTTCAGCTGTACCCTGCAGCCTTCCCATCCCCCGCTCATTCTCTGGACTCTACTCCCTGCTCTGCACATCCTCAGGAACCATACTACACGGTGCCAGAGCAAACACACCCAGCATGGAGCAGAGGAAGAAACTGTTGTGTGCCATCATTTCTTCTCAGCAGTGCAGGTTTTCCGGGTTAGCAGAGAAGAGAGAATGCAAGAGGAGAAGCCACAGCACTCTGAGTTTGGCCCAAAAGAGGAAGCAGATGATGTCTGTGAGGCTGTGATATATGGTTGGAGCACTCAAGTTATTGCACACAAATTTAAGAAAAAAAACCCAGCATTCCAGACTCTCTGGCTAACAACACAAGCTATTTACAGATGTGAATATCGCCTCTGGTATGAGGAGAGAAACGTCTATCCTACTTTGTTAAAGGCAAATTTGCATAGTTGGAAAAGGAACCACAGATGTGTTAAAGCATCAGCTTCCCAGCATTGGTTCAAGCCTATGGTGAGGAACTGCATCAGAACCAGTGGATCTCTTCCCTTGTGTTCTAAAGAAGAGATACCTAGAGTGACTGGGAAAGGTCTGAATGACCTGTGCAGTCCACTTTCATTTTGGGCTTTGGAGGGTGTCCGGTATTTGTTATCCAACCTTGGACATGAACTTCATATCACATTATCTGTGATGCCAGGGGCTTCCAGGTGGAAGCAGATATTGTGCATGCTCCTTTTAATCAAATGCAATTCAAGAAAAATACTCATTGTGTTATTGATCTGTTCTTCTAGTTTAGCTTCATAACGAATTCACTTTTATGATTTCCCTTATCTGTGGAGAAAGATGGCACATTCTGTTGGAAAATAACATGTGAAAACACTGTGAAAAGTAAAATAAATGTATGGGAGTATGTTTTCTTGAAAAGCTTGATTGTGAACAGGAACTAGCTTGGTTGGTGAGATTAGCACTCCATTATTCAATCATCAAGGATGGCTATTAGACACTATGGAAAATAGAGAAGGCCAGAAAATGCGTATTTTCTCTATAACCTGGAGTCTGAAGTGAGTGTTAACTGGCCATGTGACTTGGGCAAACGAATCAACTTCTCTGAGACTTAATTTCCTCATCAATGCAATGAAAAAAATGAGACCAGATTGTCTTATTTTCTTAGCTTTATCCTTGTTTTTTAAAAATGTTATAATTAAATGATTCTCTTAAGAAAGTTTCTTTTTTCTTTTTCTTTTGTTTTTTGAAGTAAGTTCTCACTCTGTCACCCAGGCTGGAGTTCGGTAGTGCAATCTTGGCTTCCTGCAACCTTGACCACCAGAGCTCAAGTGATCCTCCTACCTCAGCCCCCTGCGTAGCTGGGTCTACAGGCATGCACCACCACACCCAGCTAATTTTTGTATCTTTCATATTGCCCTGCCTGGTCTTGAACTCCTGAGCTCTAGGGAACTACCCACCTTGGCCTCCCAAAGTGCTGGGATTACAGGCATGTGCTACCATATCGGGCCCAATGATTCTCCTTTTGTTTATTGGCTTTACTTACTGATTCAATCACCAAGCATGTATTGAGCGAACCCTGCTAGGTGTTGGGTTCAGACCTGGTCGCTGGCCTCAGGAGTGTCGTAGTCCCCTGAGTCAAATTTTGACAGCTGAGAACAAGAGAATGTCTACCTGGAGTGCTGAAATCCACCTGGATGTTCATTGTCTCCCACCTGAAGACTGTGGGCTCTGAGGCTCCTAGAGTTTCAAAAAAAAAAGTGTCCTTTCTGGGTATTCATGAAGGAAGTCAGGATGGATAAAGATTTCACGGAAAGTAGGAGCTACATAAAATAGTGGAAGATTCTTACCAGCTTGCCAAGATCAATGCCACTCCCTGTTTAACTCCTGTAAACGCATCCGACATGCTTCCACTTTTTGCGTGTGAGGGAGACTACTATCCACCCTCCTCCTTGGAAGGGCAGACCACTTTCATCAATCTTCTGCATCCACTATGCTGCTATCACCTCCTCTTGGCCTTCTCTGCTCCTTCTCCTGCTCCTCTCTTGTACCTTATCTATTGACCTTTGGTTTAACTTTTAAATGAGCACATCTCAGATCCTGGCCTGTCGATTTTACGTATTTGATTCCCAATCATGGTGTCATTTGACCGCTTGTGGTCAGCAGAGAAACTGGGCAGTTTCCAGGGGTAGTTCTGGCTGAAGCATGCAGGAGACAGAATGAGGTTTAGGGCTCTACTTGGGACTCCTAGGTGGACACAGTGGTCAGCAGATTCCAAATGATCACCAGGGCTGTCCCAGGGAACATTTCTCTCCAGTTAGGACCCTGAGTCATGATGGGGCAAAAGCTGGAAGCCTGGAGTCCACCTTCACCTGCTTTGGGTGTGTCTTCCTGTGTGTGATCCTGCAGTTGCTCATCTGCACCAAAATAAGGTATTAGAATTCATGGGGAGCAGCAGGTGACCTAAGACCTCCCTGCAATGGTGCAGAGACAGGGCCAGGGGTTCCTTGGCAAGAGGCGAGGAAATGAGAGGAGGAAAAGCCATAGAAGAACACGGAAGAGCAGAATAGCGTGACTGTTATGGAGATACAGTGAAGGTGTCCCACTGAAGTGAATGGAATTGGCTGGTTAGAGCACATTACCTTGGCAAAATGGTAAATAGCAGGGCAATCTAACATGATTCCACAGCTGTACTGTAATGTCTCATCTTACCTAATTCTGTTTTAAAAAACATTGACTAAACATCATTGGGCCGACAACAGTGGCTCACACCTGTAATTCTAGCACTTTGGAGGCCGAGGCAGGTGGATCACTTGAGCCCAAGACCTTGAGACTAGCCTGGGAAACATGGTGAAACCCTGTGTCTACAAAATAATTAGCTGGGTGTGGTGGGGTGCACCTGTAGTCTCAGCTACTCAGGAGGCTGAGGTGGGAGGATCACCTTAGCCTGGAGAATTCAAAATTGCAGTGGGTTGTGATTGCACCACTGCACTCCAGTCTGGGCGACAGAGCAAGACCCTCTCTCAAAAAACAAAGCAAAACATATTACCAGCTACTGAACATTGGACATTGGGACAAGTGGTATTCATAGGAAAAACATAAATGTATTAATTTTGATTTTTTGGGGTTCTAGAAACTCAGCTAAGATAAATACATACATACATGCAATGTATATCACATATGACAATGTTCAAATATAAAAGACTATGTGACATATATACACATGTATCATATATGTGTGATGGTTAATTTTATGTGTCGACTTGGCTGGACCACAGTGCCCAGATACGTGGTCAAAGATTACTCTGAATGTTTCTGGAAGCTGTATTTTTGGTGGGGTGGATATTTACATCCGTGGACTTTGAGTAGAGCAGATGGCTCTGCATAACGTGGATGGATCCATCTAAATCAGCTGAAGGCCTGAGCAGAGCAAAACACTGACTTTCCCTAAGCAGAAAGGAGTTTTGTCAGCAAACTGCTTTTGGGATCCAACTGAAACATTGGTTCTTCCTGGTTCTCCAACCTGAGAGCCTCTGGATTTGAACTAGAACATCTGCTCTTCCCTGGGACTTCAGATTGACAGTCTTCAGACCGGAATGATAGCATTGGTTCTCCTGGGTCTACAGACTGAGTCCCATCCTGCAGATTTCAGCCTGGCTTCCAGTCTCCACAATTCTGTGAGCCAATTTCTCCATAAATAACATTTATGCGCACGTGCATACACACACACACACACACACACACACACACACACACACACACACCATTCCCTATTGGTTCTGTTTGTTTTGTCAGGATCCTTAATTCAACCCCCAAGGAGGCAATACCTCCCAGGAAGTTGACAGCATCTGATATGGTTTGGGTTTGTGTCTCTGCTCAAATCTCCTGTTAGATTGTAATTCCAGTGTTGGAGGTGAAGCCTAGTGGGAAGTGATTGCATCATGGGGGCGGAATTCTCATGGATGTTTTAGCACCATCCCCTCCTGGTACTGTATAGTGATAGTGAGTGAATTCTCATGAGATTCGCTTGTTTAAAAGTGTGTGGCACCTCCCCGCTCTCTCTTCCTCCCTCTTTGGCCATGTGAAACATGTCTGCTTCCCCTTTGCCTTCCGCCATGATTGTAAGTTTCCTGAGGCCTCCCCAGAAGCAGATGCCACTATACTTCCTGTACAGGTGAAACAATTAAATCTATATTCTCTATAAGTTATTCAGTCTCAGGTACTTCTTTACAGCAGTGTGAGAATGGACAGCATTCCTCATCATGGGAAGACCTGTGGAGACATGTTCTTTAGCCTATATCTCTGCTCAGAGATGAGCCAAGTTTCTAAGAGTCACCAGGGAAGTGAGAGTAACCCTAAACCTTGGCAAATCAAGAAGGAAGGGCCAAGGAAGGACCCTCCCTCTGCAGCCAGAGGGGAGAACAGGCTTCTTAAATGGTTCCACATAGATTTTTAATATGCTTATCCTGGTAATATTGGCCTAGAAGCAAATGGGTATTTTTTCCTAATAGTTCCAAATGAATGAACAATCTCATCAGCCTTCTTGTGTTTCCTAATCTGTAAAATTAGTGGTCCCTGTATCTGGATGATCTTGGGGCTCCTTGCACATTAGGACTCTGTTCTCTGACTGATACTCAGATTTTCTAGAGAGAGCACAAAAGGTTGAACAGATTAAGCCTCTGTGGCTCTGGGCTTGGGGTTAGGTCACCTGAGAGAGGTCACCTGGAGGAAGCTTCAGCTCCAGCATCTGTGTCAGTCTCCCTGGGCTGCAGTAACAATTTACCACCAACTGGAAAAGCTTAAGACAACAGCACTTTATTGTCCTGGAGGCTAAAAGTCCAAAAGGGCTGGCAGGGCCACACTGTGTCTGAAGACTCCCTGGAAAGATCCTTTCCTTTCTCTCAGCTTTTGCTGTTTACCAGCAATCCTTGCATTCCTCGGCTTGTAGACATGTCACTCCAAGATCTGCCTCCATCATCACATGGTATCCTCCCTGTGTGTTTCTGAGTACCTTTTCCTCTTCCTATAAGGACACCAGTCATGCTGGATTGAGGACCATCCTAATGACATCATCTGAACTTGATTATATCTGCAAAGACATTGTTTCCCAATAAGGTCACAATCACAAGTACCAGAAGTTAGAACATCAACATATATCTTCTTGGGGGATACATGTCAACCCACAAGGGCATCTCAGCTGTCCTGGCACAATACAAGGAATGAGAGCTTGTCAATCTGTCTTGCCCTAATTTCTCCTTCACAGCAAAGTGCTGAAGATATCCCAAACTGCATTCTACATTACAAATTTACAAGTGACTCTGCCCAACCCCATCTGAAGTGCTTGAAAGGAGAAATTATTTGAAATTCAAATTTGTACCAAACCTCTTTTGTAGGAACCACAATTAAGAATCATTTTTCTCTGCCATGTTTCTGTGCATTATGATGAAGATGAAAATGCACTTTATTTCAAATAAAGTAAATCAAGCCAAGCATGACCTAAAAGCTCTACAAATATTAAACATCCATCTAATTATGCATTAGACTGCTGTCATTGTTTAATTTTTAAAATAATACCTAAAATGCTCCCAGTAACTTACAGATGATCCTTTTCTCATTAGAATAATTACTAAAAACAAAACAAAACTTTGACTCTCAAAGTAGAAATCTATGTAAATAGAGAAAGGGGAAGTTGAAATCCACAAAAATAACATTAAGAAAGGACCACAAATTCAAAGTGAGTTTAGAATGAGAAAAACTAAAGATCAGAACTATGACTCAGGGTCTTCACTGAGGTTTCTGCTACTTCATTTTAGCTCAGCTACGCTGAGTATTTACAAGTGAAATTTCCTTGAAGTGCAAAGACTTCAGACTTCTGGTCAACAGCTGCTACCCAAAATAACTACGAGTAGTAATAAGTGGTGTTTGTGGAGAGCTTCTACCCAAGGAATCTAAAGACATATGCAAGGCCAACAAGTTAATCAACAAGAAGCTGGTGGTTTTCTTACAACTCATCTCTAGAGGAAATCACGACAAATGTGCCTTCACAGACCTGTTGTTGTGTCTCCATGCAGTGACTGTTGCTCTGCTGTCCTTTTGCAGTGTTGCTGTGACACAGGTAAGCCACGTACAGTGGGCAGATTGCTAATAGTTTGCTCTGCGTTACTGTTCCATGCACTTCCTTTGGAGCACTAAGCTGACATTGTCACTGACATTCTAATTCAAACCTCAGCTGGTGAACTGGCCTTGGCAGATTACACCCATTCAGAGTAGATCCTTTTTATACATCTGTGGAAAACTAAAGTCATTTTACAAGAGTAGATAAAAATAGAATATCAGTAATATGCATCAATAAATGAGACAAAAGGACATGGCTTGACATTCTATGGACTTCATAGGGATAACAATAGATATATCACTAAATGAAAAGGTTATTACGGAATCTATGCATCTTTTGAAACCTACAAACTCAACTGTAAGAGACAATCTGTTCTAATTCTATTTCCCATGTTTGTTTGCATATTTTTAAACATTTTCGTCCACTTTCATCAAGTTTTATAAGAGTTGTTGTAGAGGACTGCACACCTCTAAAAGCAGTTGCCAAGCATTCAACATTATACAGGATCATATAATCTTTTTTGGTTATGACCATATTTATTTTTAAAAACTATGGAAATGACCATGGACCAAGTGGCACTGAAGAATAAAGATAGATTGTAAGAAAAAATAAATATTATAGGAGTTCAATTCATTGTAATTCTGGGATGTTCAATGGGTCAGAGAAAGGACTGCAGTGTGAGAAGTTTAAACTACTATAATATTAATATAAAATTTTGCTATGATCATTTTTTAATCAAACATTGAATTTTAAGTACAGTTAGAATCATGCCTTCGGGAGTCAGTGAGATGGCACACAAATGTCATTCCCAGTCAGGTGAGAGTGTGTGCGTGTGTGGCATTCCCTCTCACAAACAACACAAAGAAACGAAGCAGTATTTTTTGCAGTGCTGTCACACAGAGAGTCATCTCCTAATAATGTGGTCTCCCTTCTCATTCGCTTTTGCCTATGTTACAGCATGATTTTAAATTAAATTCAGTTGACACCTCCATAGACGGATTAAGCTTCTCATGTCCAGTATATTGTTCTTTCCTTGATGTGTGTCTCTTGATAATGACACACTAAATAACCAGATACTGTGCAATCTCTTCTACATTTTATCTCTACGTAAAAATATCAAACAAAATACTCCAAACCTCTCCACTCTGGCAGCAGATCAACATGATTTTATTCCTTACTCAAAATTCTTTACACAACAAATATTTTAAAATGATGCAAAACCCCACAACATTCATTGGTGTTTTGGGGTTTCTGCTTAATTATGAAATGAGCTCAGGTAATTGCCCACCACCCTTAACAGTGGTTACACTAAAGATGAGAAAACAGGTTGAGTCCTGCTACAGACTGAGTGTCTATGTCCCCTCATAATTCATAGGTTGAAGCCTAAGTCTCCAATGTGGTGGCATCAGGAGGTGAGACCTTTGAAAATAATCAGGTAATGAGGGTGGAGCTCTCACAAATGGGACTAGCACCCTTGTAAGGAGAAATGCCACAGGGCTTGCCTCTCTCTCTCTGTTCTCCTCCATGTCAGGGTACAGCAAGAAGCTGGCCCTCTGCAAACCAGGAAGCAGTGCTCGCCAGACACCAGATGTGTCAGTGCCATGTTCTTAGACCTTCAGCCTCCAGAACGGTGAGAAATAAGTGTGTGTTGCTCAAGCCCCTAAGTCTATGATACCTGGACATAGCAGCCTGGGAGGTCTAAGACAAGAGCATTTAATCAGCAAGTAAGTGTGTAAAAATTGCAGCCCTGGTTGTCTGACAAGAGAGTCCTTGATTGAGCCATTTTCTACCCTGTTTACTATATACACAGACACAGCAGCTTTGCAGACATGCTGAACAACTTCTTTAAGATCTACTTTGGATGTTGTCCCCTGTCAATCTCATGTTGAATCGTAATCCCCAGTGCTGGATGTGGAGCCTAGTGGGTGGTGTTTGGGTCATGGGGGTGGCTCATTCACGGCTTGGTGTTGTCATCCTGATAGTGAGTGAGTTCTCATGAGAGCTGGTTGTTTAAAGTGTGTGCCGCCTCCCATCTTGCTCCTGCTCTCACTGTGTGACCTGCCTGTTCCCACTTTGCCTTCCACCAGGAGTGAAAGCCTCAGGAGGCCTCCCTAGGAGCCAAGCAGATGCTGGTGCTGTACCTCCTGTATATCCTGCAGAACCATGAACAAATTAAATCTCCTTTCTCTATAAATCACCCAGCCTCAGGGATTCCCTTATAGCAATGCAGTAACAGCCTAACACACTAAGTCTCTTAATTAAATTGTGTGCAGCAGATTTATTGTGGAATATATTCCTGACATGTTTCCATTGATCATAGAAGCAAGAAAGTCCAACGCAGGCTTTATTGTGTCACCTGTCACTAATCTAGTCACCAGACACCTCAAGCCCAGGATTCTTGCTAAAATAAATACACTGCATGGAGTAAACTCTTAATTAGATGGAAAATGACTCCAGAATTATCATAATATATAGTCTCAAAGTAAACTGTGGATGAGAACAACGGTTCCATGAACACTGCTGAAAGCCAATGGGAGTAGACACCATCTACACGTTTGAAAGGGCAGCTTAATTTTCACAGCTTCCTGAATTCATCTTCCAGTTTTCCCTACTGCAGAAACTCAGGTTAAAGTTCCAGAGAGAGGCATTTCATAGACCTCCCTCTTTCCGGTCTTTTATTTGGGTTTTGTGACATTTGAAAGTTCCATCAGCTTTCTGGGGTGTAGTTTCCTCTTCGTCAAGGCAGATGCGTGTCACGTCACTGTTCTGATGATTAAATCAGTTATTGTGCACGAAATGCTTGGTTAATATAAAATATAAGATAATTATTCTCTTATCTTCTTTCTTCCCTCACTGTGGGAAAATTCTCTACCTATGACAACATGGTTAGTTACCCTCAAACACTGAGAAGGGTAAAGTGAAAAACTGGTAATTCTTCTCTTTTCTTTAAGTTACTGGGGAAAGTTTTCCTACCTTCCCTCAATTCTGGCACTTCTTCTAGGTTTTAAGCCCCATATTCATTATGTTGCTGGTATATGCAGAATTCTAAGTTTTTCACAGAAGTGTACCAACAAGTGTTTAGACAACCACTATGTGCTCCACCTAAACCCCCTTGTTGAGGAGCACATTTGCCTGTCAGAAAATGGGAGGTTCATGAACAATCCTAGGAGACAGTTGTCTGCTAACTTGTTACTCTTCTCCTATGAGAACTTACCCCACTCTCAGGTGTGTGTCTTGGAGGGCTTTGAAGTACTAGGAATTGCTGATGAATCAATGTATCTCCATTTTGCATAGAAAAAACCCATTCCCATCACCTAACAACCCCCATTTCATAAGAAATATTCAAAATGCAAAGGAATGGAGCTGATTGAGTATATAAGTGCGAACTTGGACATCAGCTTTGAGAGCCAGGTACTCCAAGGCACCCTCCCATGACCTGGTCAGTTTCTGGGGGCACCTGTTATCCCTGGACAGGAAGCACCCATCATTAGTGTTAAAAAGTGCCTGATGGACCCAGATGTCCTCTTCTTTCCTGGCAGCAAGGGGGATACGGTAGGATGTATCACACTCTCCTGAGAGAACCCTCACTCTGCGATTCACAGCCATCCTCCCAGGGCAGTTTCACTCTGTCGTGGTGACTGATAGGAGGATGAAGACACAGGGCATTTTAAAATCGAATAGACCTGAATACAGCACAAATAAGGAATGTAGAATTGTTTTGTGAAACTTTTGTTGCTGGTAGACACATCTAATGTGTGGGCAAGTATATGTGTGAATACTACGGGTTTGTACTCCATGAATTCATGCACTATCCATGAATATTCTTTCACTGAGTCTCCCAGGTTCAAAACCATAACGCATAATGAGAGATTAATTATGTGAGGGAAGGTGAGCGGCTTGAAACAGACCAAATTCTTAGAATCAGTTGCTTATCTTTCTGCACTCTATTTTCTCAACTCAAAGATGCACAAAGGCACTCTTCTCAACATTTTGGAAATCAAGGTGCATCTTACAATGGATTTGTACATTTGAAGTGGTTCTTTTCCATTTGTGCTCTGGAAAGCTATTATTAAGTCGATAAAATGCTTCAGAATCATTGCTCTCTGAAAATCAACAAAATAGAGTGTGTACTCCCAAGCACTGAGCTTTCGGAGATAAAATGACTCCCAACATAATATAAATCCTGCTTATCAAACGGAGAGACATGAAGTGTCCTGCTCTAGGGATACAAGCTGCATTAACTTCAGAAGAGGACGCAGGTCACCGTCAGTCCCTTTCCACACAGATAAGCGAGTGCCAGAAGCTCTAACAGCCCTGTTCTGCAAGATCAAGATTGGGAAAACTGAACTCTCTTCTTGCCTCTGTTTCTGAAACAAGTTACTTCTGGCTCATCTCAATTCAATTTCAGCATTTACCTTGCTAGCTCATTTAAGTGACCAGTTTCCTATGGTTGGAAATGTACTTTGTAGTTAATGACATGATGAATCACGTGATGTATATATTTTCTTGTTTTGTCTTAAATGATTTCATTAGAAACAGGCCTCAGACGGAAGACTTCAAGATCAAGTGTAAAGTCCTTTACTCATGCTGCCAAGCTAGCTTTGAAAATTGTATGGTAATTATACATATTTGATGTGTATAAATGTATCAGCCTCACAATCAACACATTGTTATTTATCTGGTTAATTTCAGAAACATACAATATCACAACATCATTTCTTCTGCATTTTTTTTGTCTTTTTATGACTTGAATATATCTTATATGTGTTGCTTTACTAATTGTATCAGTAGAAATTTCCACTTTCAAGGTATAGAAATCTATACCTTACTAAGGGTATAGAATCAAGTAGAGCAGATAGGAACTTTTACCTTTTGTACCAGTCTGGGTTCTTTGGGAAGCAGATATCAAGATGGAGTTAGGAGTTAAGAGCTGCAGAGATGTGTAGGGAGAACACCCCCATGGAGGGTAAGGGGGCAGAGAATCGGAGCAAGTGGAGAGCCTCTGACCGTGAGAATGAGGCCTGGCACCTGAGGAAGAGAGAGGGAAGAGGGGAGGACAGGGCAGGAAGAGCCTCAGGCTGTGGTGCTCCACTGAGAGCATCTGGGCCAGCCCAGTGGGGAGTCCCAGAACACAGACTGATCTTCTGGGGCCCCCCGGAGCTGGACTTTCCTGCCAAACTCCATGAGAGCAGACGGGGGGAGGTGGAGCCCTGCATGAACAAGGCAGGGAACTCCAAAAGTGGGGCAACCGTCAGCTACCAATGCTCTAGTTCTGAGCAGCAGCTCTCTCTAGAAGGGAGAGGGGAGTGAGGCACCTCCTAGCAGCCACTCCTCAGGGAGCTCGCTCTTCAGTCGGAGGGAAGAAAGATAAGGAAATTAGTGCAAAGCACTGAACGCTCAATGACGAGTGCCACAGGGAAAAGGAAAGCAAAGAAAACTGTGTATTAGGGCAGGAAAGGTTGCAAGTTTCATGTGATGTTCTCACATTAATTTGTGATGTTTCTTAAGTTGCTACGGGAAACAGGTGACTTTTGAGAAGAATCTGAGGGAAGCGAGGGAGGGAGTCATATGGAGATCTGGACCGAGCACTGGAAGCAAAGGGAACAGCTGATGCCAAGGTGCTGTGTGGAGGATCCCTTGACACATTCCAGGAACAGTGAGGTGGTCAGCATAGCTCACGTGAACTGAGCCCTGGGGAGGTGGAAGGAGATGAGGGATCAGGGTATCAGCATCAGCAGGCTTTTATTCTGGTTGGGAAGGGAAACTATAATCACCCAGTGGTTTCTTCCTGTTCACTGTGTAGACAAAACCAGTTCGCTGAGACCACGGTATTTTAGTAAAGAAAGAGTTTAATTAACAGGAGGTCAGCCATGTGGGAGAATTGGGAGAATCACTCATATCAGTCTCTCCAAAGGTTTGGAGGTTAGTGGTTTTCAAAGGTAGTTTGGTGGGCAGGGGACTAGGGAAGGAGTGCTGCTGACTGGTTGGAGATGCCACCATCATAGGGGTGTGGAGAAAGGTTCTCATGCACAGAGTTTGCTGCTGGGTGGGGCCACAGGACCAGTTGAGTCATGAGTCACAATTCTGGGTGGGGTGAATCTGAAAACCATCTCAAAAAAAAAAAAGTGTAAGTTCTGTAGGAGCAATTGGAAAAGTCACAAATCTTGTGACTCCTGGCCATATAACTTCTAAGCATCAAGGGATCACAGAAACTATGCCTACATTTTAGCAGAATTCGAGGCCCTCTCATAATCCTAAGTTTGTGGCCCTTATTTAGTCTTACAAAGGCAGTTTCAGCCCAGAACAAGGAGGTGACCAGTTTGGGGGAAGGACTACTATCATCCTTGCTTTGAAGTTCAACTGTAAACTGAATTCCTTCCATGGTTGGCTTGGCCTACACCCAGGAATGAGCAAAGACAGCAAGCTTGTGAGGGTAGAAGCAAGATGGAGTCAGCCATGGTAGATTTCTGTCACGATCATCATCTTTGCAAAGGTGGCTTCCAAGCCACAGGAGGCTTTCACGGGGACAGTGTTGGGTCCTGGCCTGGGAGCTTCACTTTCATGCTTCTGCCAGAATGAGTCATGAAAGAGTGTCGTGAATGTCCACGCATTTCCAGCTGCCCGCACTTGCTAAATACATCCTCAGTAGCCCAAGAGTAAGTAAAAGGAATCTCAGGATATCCAGATACTTTGCTTTTTATTTTAGTAAATTTTGCAAAGTGAGACTTTTACATAAAGACCTACAAATTGAGTATCTCTAATTCAAAAATATGAAACTAGAAATGCTCCCAAAATGGAAATATTTTGTGTGCTGGCATGAGGATCATTGGAGCATTTCGGACTTTGGATTTTCCTGTTGGAAATGTTGAACTGGAGTTAGCATAATGCAAATATTCCCAAATCTGAAAAAAGAATCAGAAATCCAAAACACTCCTAGGTCCAAGCATTTAGGATTAGGAATACTCAGCCTGTAATCATTTACGCCAGTAACAGCTCTTGGTTGATCTTTCCCTCTTGTTGCTTCATTTGTTTATTGTTTGTTTACAGTTAATCATCATACTTCAAGTTCTTACACTTAATTGTGTACACTTATGTGCTAGTATTTGCTTCCACTTAAATGCATTCCTATTTCAGAGTTTAGATGAGGCTGGGAGCCCTGCCTGCTTCAGTTCACCCTCCGGTTCTATCACTTCTTGTTGAAAGATGGTTACAACAAGTGTTGGAATAACAAAGGACCCCCAGATAACCCAATACCCATTTTTCCAAGCAGAATGCCTGTTAAAGATGCTTTTGGACAAATTGAATATTTTAAATTTTTGTGACATGGTTGAAGTTGATTTTGCTGAACAAGTTTACTTTCAGGTCCGTGTTTAATTTTACATGAAATAAGCCAAGATGTTATTTTGAAAATATTAATTTTCCCTGCTCTATTGTCCTTGAACAATGTTATTTAAAATGTTCACATGGAAACATTATTTCCAGCATTACAAGAAAACACTTTCTGAGTCATTGGATACAGTTTCCAGACACACTGTATTCAGTTCTATTTAAATATTTTGTGATACTGCCTCTCAGAATTCATTAATGGATATTGACATGTCCCTAATTTACAAAGAAAAGAATTAACTTTTTTAGAGGAGGGTAGCTTGCCAAGAAGCCAAGCTTGTGAGGGAGTGACTTGCTTCCAGCCCTGGTCTGTGTTTGTTCACAGCCAGGCTCTTAACCACCCTGATACCATTTCTCTTTCTGCCAAAACACTGCGATTTTCATTGCTGTTGTTGTCCTTGATAAATTTAAAACATTTCTTAAATGTGTCATGAAAAATCATACCCAAACTAGGTGTAACCCATCAATTTACCTGCTAACAAAAGACATGATTATATTTTGCTCTCCTACCAAGAAAGTAGTGCATTGATCTCTTGATTTAAGGCTTTTGTATTTCCCAGTAAACTTTCTGTATAAAGGTCATGCATCTCTTCTTAATTTTGTTTCTAAATATTTTATGTTTTTGTTTCTATTGTAAATAGAGTTTCCTTATAAATAATGCATTTCAGGTTATTGCTGGTATGGAAGAATGTAATTGATTCTAGGTATGTTTATTTTACGTCTTGCCTATCCATGAAATTTTTATTAAGTCTAAAGTTTTCTAACAGAAATATTTAAACTTTCCAAGGATGCTGTTTTATTTATCATGACTTTTTTTTTCTACTTCAGTTCTTAACCTTATCTTTGTTTCTTGTAGCCAAAGGAGCCCAAGTAAAACAGAAACATGAACCAAGACCTACTCAAATCTGTCTGGGGGCCTATGCTGGTGAACGGGAGACAGGGAAGTTGCTGAGGTCTCAGGAATACCACCGGAGGCTGAGCCTCAAGAGAACTCGAATCAGAGAGTCCCAGTGTGGGAAGTGGGAAAATTGTCCCAAAAATACTCAGGCCCTAATCTTATATGGAAAAAGCTTCTATCCAGAGGAGATTAAATTAAGGATCTTCAGATAAGGGAGACTTTTCTGGGTGACCTGGGTGGTTCCTAAAGCCATTGTAGGTAAGAAGTAGGCAGAGGCATTTGACTACAGACAGAAGAGAAGAAGGCCCTGTGCTGGAAGGAGAGGGAGGCAGAGTCTAGGAGGGCCACTGCTGGGAGGCTGTTGGGCATGAAGTGGAGAAAGGGCCAGAATCAAGGAACGCAAGGAATGCAGCTCTGGAACCTGGAGAAGGAGAGAAACAGATCATTTCCAAATCCCCATGAGGGATGCCGACATCTCGGTTCTGCCCTGGGGAAACCCATTTTAGATTGGTGACTTCCAGAACGGTAAGCTATTAAAGCTGTACTGGTTTAACCATCAGGTTTGTGGGGATTTGTTACAGCAGCCATAGGAAACTAGCACACCAGGAACCGAGGCCAGCAGGGTCAGAGCGTGTGGGCCTCCCCCGCCACACTGCTTCCCGGTTCGCCGACTCTGCTGCTCCTCCCAATGCACCCCTACCTCCATGGATTTGCCTCGAAAAACCCCACGTTTACCTCCTGCCTTTCTTCAGCCTAGGAATGTAGCCAAGATGCACAAGGGAAAATAACTCAAGTTTACAAGACACAGTTTTTTTTCCAGCCAATTTTATAAGGCCAGGCCTCAGGCCCTCATGGGTAGGTTAACCAGAGCTTTGTTGCCTCGGGGTCAGGTCCAAAGACAGCAGTGGCCACTTAGGGCTTTTCCTTGACCTGGGACTAGGCAGACATGCTTTCCCATTAGAGGCTGTGGGAGGCAAAGTCTATTTCATGCCTACACCAGTCACTTTTTATGTTTTATGTACTAAAGAATTACCCACAACTTCCAGAAAGTGTTAAACAATGTTCAGAAAGAGTAGCTGCAAGTTACTAAACCCCAACTCAAACTGGCCTAAGTAAAACCGGGACTTTCCCTGCAGGGTGGATTCAGGACCATAGTGAACCCCAGGCGCTGGACCATGGTGTGCTGTGCCTCAGGTATAGCCGGGCAGCCTCAGCAGGCGAGGCCCTTCTGCTTCTCCCTGATCCCCCTGCCTCATTCATAGTCAGCATTCTTCACATGCAAGGGACAGTCGTTTCTGATAGTGCCCAAGATTCACACCTTCCAAATCCAGTCTCAGAAGAGGAGTTTCCCTGACACGTCCCCCAGCTCAGCATCCAGGCTCGTGAAAAGGGACTTAGGTTCCGCAGTAGATCAGGGAAAAATAAAGGAAGGAACGGCAGGAAGGAAGAAGGGGAGGAAGAAAGGAAGGGAGGGAGGAAAGGAAAGAAATGAAGGAAGGAAAGAAAGAAGGAAGAAAGGAAAGAAGGAAATAACAAAGTCCAAAAGGCTGGGGCCAAGAAAGAACAGGGCAGCCTGTGAGATCCTTGAGTGGGAAGGTGGGGTTCCCTAGAGGTGATGGGACTAGAGGGTGGTTTCTAGCTGCCTGGAGAGGGGAGGTGCTGGCTGTTTCATCCAAACGTGCTCCTGGTTCAGCATGCCTGCTTTACTACTGATTTTAAAACTATTTCTAATGTGTCTGAGGGTCATTATGACAGTAATAATAATAATAACAAACACTTACATGGAGGTTGCTGTGTGTCAGGAACTGTTTTGAGCATTTCATTTTAAATTACTGAAACAATTATGATATACTGTGGATATTTGTCCCCAGGCAAATCTCATGCTAAGTTGTAATCCCCAGTGCTGGAGGTATAGGCTGGTGGGAGCTGTTTGAATCATGGGGGTGGATCCCTCATGGCTTGGTGCTATCTTCATGATAGTGAGTGAGTTCTCACGAGATCTAGTCGTTTAAATGTGTGTGGCACCTGCCCGCCCCTCCTCTCTCTCTTGCTCGTGTTTTCACAGTGGGATATTCTTGCTCCCTCTTTGCCTTCCACCATGATTGAAAGCTTCCTGAGACCTCATCAGAAGTCAAGTGTATTAGTCTGCTTTCACACTGCTGATAAAGACATACCTGAGACTGGGTAATTTACAAAAGAAAGAGGTTAATTCGACTCACAGTTCCACATGGCTGGGGAGGCCTCACAATCGAGGCGGAAGGTAAAAGGCACGCAGCAGACAAGAGAGAGAATGAGAATCAAGTGAAACGAGTTTTCCCTTATCAAACTATCGGATCTTGTGAGACTCATCCACTACTAAAAGAACAGTATGGGAGGAACCACCCCCATGATTCAATTATCTCCCACCAGTCCCACAACACTGGGAATTCTGAGAGCTACCATTCAAGATGAGATTTGGGTGGGAACACAGCCAAACCATATCACAAGTATGCCTAGCACCATGCTTTCTGTACAGACTGTAGAACTGTGAGCCAATTAAATCCCTTTGCTATGCATTACCCAGTCTCAGGTGTTTCTTTGTAGCAATCCAAGAACGAACTAATACAATTTACTTTCACTTGTTAAATAATGATGGAATTGGGACACAGAGATGTTAAATAACCAGCCTAAGGTCAACCAGTTTGCACTTGGTGGAGCCAGGATTTGATCTTGAGCACTTTGGCTCCTGGGCTTATTCTCCTAACCACTACTCCAAGAGCCACACTCTCTTATGCTAATGACATATTCTTCTCTTCCTATTCTGAGCAGTATACTTTTAAATTGGTGTTAAAATATTTCAAATGGCTCTTCCATAGATACTGAAGTGATTTTATGTAATCTCTTTTGGAGTTACAGCATTTTAATACATTTGTTCATCTGGAATCACCCTTGTGTTTCTGAGATTTATCCTATTCTGTCATGGTGTATAGTTTCAATATGTTGCTGATGTGATATATTTGAGATTTTGGTTTTTATGGTCATAGGAATTCTTGGTTCTAAATCTCATACATTTGTGTGCCTTATGATGAAGGTGGCAATGCTAATCTTCCATAACATTGTACCAAAGTGAGAACACAAGTTTCCACGTTTTAGATAGAAAACGAAACAATAAATATTGTTAAATAAATCTGTGGCTAGAACTTAAAGCATGAACTCTACCACAGGGGAGACCTCATACAAGCCCGTATCTTTCTGACAGTCAGCAAATACTGGATTGGCATTGACTAGTTATATAAAATACATTGATAGTCACATAGAAGTTTTTAATATTTGAGGATGGCTGCATTTTAAGGACTAATTTAATTCAGGAAAAGCAATAACTTTAGGAGTTGAAATTTGACTCATCTTGTTTTTACACAGCTGTAGAGCTTGTCTCTTCACAAAGAGCCTCTGGATGTTTTTGTTAATGGCCTGATGTTTTCCAGGAGGTCTCTGCACACATTGGTAGATCAGGGAGAGAAGCCAGGGAGTGTAAGTAACAATGTAACAATACTTAACAGAGAGGTAGCACTTGGTGGATAATCCTATTTAAGACTTAAAATAACTGTGGAATTATTCTTAGACCCAGCAACACCACTTCTAGGTGTGCATTCAAAGAATTGAAAGCAGAGCCTCAAAGAGATACTTGTATGTTCATGTTCATAGCAGCATCATTCACAACAGCCAAAAGGAGGAAGTGATGCAACATCCATCCATAGATGAATGGATAAACAGAATGTAGGGGATTTTTTGTACTTTCGTTTGTTTGTTTTGTTCTGTTTTTGAGATGGAGTCTCAATCTGTCACCAGGCTGGAATGCTGTGGTGCCATCTCGGCTCACTGCAACCTCTGACTCCCTGGTTCAAGCAATTCTCCTGCCTCAGCCTCCCAACTAGATGGGATTACAGGCATGTGCCACCACCCCCAGCTAATTTTTGTATTTTTAGTAGAGACAAGGTTTCACTATGTTGGCCAGGATGGTCCCAATCTCCTGACCTTATGATCTGCTCGCCTCAGCCTCCCAAAGTGCTGGGATTACAGACATGAACCACTGTGCCTGACTATATAGGGTCTTTTTATTGAAATATTATTCAGCCTTTAGAAGGAAGCTCTGACACATGCAACCGCATGGGTGAACCTTGAAGACTGTTCAGTGAAATAAGCCAGTCACAAAAGAATGAATACTGTCTGATTCCACCTTTTTGAGGTACTTAAAATGGTCAGATTCATAGAGACAGAAAGTGGGATGCCGGACTGAGAGTAGGGGAAACGGGGAGTTAGTGTTGCACGTGTGTCGAGTTTCAGTTTAGGCAAATGAAAAGAATTCTGGAGACGGGTGGTGATGATGATTGCACAACAATGTAAATGTGCTTCACAACCAAACTGGACACCTGAAAATGGTTTAGATGGTAAAAGATAAAATCACCAAGTATCACGCATTGTTTTCTTTATTTTACAGGTGAAAACACTGGGCTGAGAGTCTGAGAGTCAAAAGATACACAAAACCAATAGCAGGCTGGTGTTGAATCTATGGCCTCTCACTGTGTGGAACATGAGGACACAGGCATCACACTGAGAGCAGCAGGAGGCAGCCAGATGCCTAGGCAGATAGGGGTGGGTCCCTGGTGACACTCCACCTTTAAGCCAAAGGCAGTTTAAAGCTTGAAAGCCAAGCTACAAGCTAGATCCTTGGACCAGACTGAGAGCCTGTCTTCCTGTTTGGAGCATTTTCCTCTGATTGATCCTTATTCTTCACCTATTTTACAAATACCTACCCTTTCATAATTGGTTTTCTACACTATCATGCCCACCTTTGAGGGATGTCTTGACTTCAACCACTTTTGCATACTCACAAAACAATCAGCACACACTCCCCACACTCCCTATTCTGAGCCCATAAAAGCTCCAGGCTCAGCCACATTAGGGAACTTTTCTCACTTTGGGATAGGGGAACCACCCACTGCATCCCTTCTTTGCTGAGAGCTTTCCTTTCACTTAGTAAATTCTACTCCATTCACTCTCTGGTGTCCATGCACTTAATTCTTCCTGGTTGTGAGACAAAAACTCGGACCTAGCTGAGCTAAGGAGCAAAATAACCCTGCATCAATACTAACCAGAAAAACCCACTCCTTTTCAGTATCTTGGCATAAAAACTGGAAGACAGATGTTGCGGGATGTAGGGGCAAGGTGCAAGACTGCCTTTCTTCATCTCTGCATTACAGTTCATGTCCCCTCAAATCCAAGATTCTTCAGAAATAGAAACATGGAGTGCTGGGAAAATTAATGTATGTGATTGTCTTACTGCATTCAGGTTGCTATAAAAATAACTTAGAATGGGTAATTTATAATAAACAAATATTTATTTATCATAGTTCTGGAAGCTGGGAAGTCCAAGATCAAGGTGCCTGCTGACTTGGTCTCTGGTGAGGTTTGCTCTCTGTTTTCAATGTGACACCTCACTGTTGCATCCTCCCATGACAAAAAGCTGAAGGGAAAAAGAACCACAGTGTTCCCTGTAGTTTCTTTTATGCTGGCACTAATCTCATTTAAAATGGTGGAGTGCTCTGACTTCATTACTTCCCCATAGGCACCACCTCTTAATGCTACCACATTGGATATTAGGTTCTAACAGATGGATACTGGAGGCACACAAACAGTCAAATCAGAGCAGAAGTCCCTCACTCAAGTAGGGTTCAGTGCTGGCTACATGGGATGCTGGTCTCTGCTGACCCTTGTCCCTCCAGTTCCCAGCACAGAGTGGCCTTCGTTTCTCATCTCAACCTGTCTCCATGCTGAGAAGCTCTGCATTTCTTCAGGAAGAAATGTCTTCAGGAAGAAGGGAGCACAAAGACACCAGTAGCCCGCGTACCTGGGTGAAAGTTATGGCATTTCCTGAGGGACATCTGGAGACAGAGGCTTTACTGGAGGCCTTGGTCTTCACTCATTCTGAGCAAAGCTACCTTAGGGTTGTTCAAACATCTCCTCATCTTCCCCATCTTCCCTCACAAACCCCATAAGATTTAAATGTTTTAACATCTTTTGAGTTTTTTATCTATCCAGAGACCAGTCTTCTAGAATCTTCCAATTGGCACTAGGGTAACACTCAAAGCTCCTCTCTTTTCTTGCATTCACACAAACAGTTTTATCTGACTGTAAAGGCAGCAGTGCCTCCCAAGAGAGACCTTCCCTGCCAATGACTGAATGTGGGACCTTGCTTTGTCCACATATTTCCTTTCCAGAATGTTCACATATTACTGCAAATGGGAAGAAGAACAGTGAATAAGAAAGAACATTTTAAATATTACACTGTTTAAATATTGATATCACACCTTTTCCATAGAAATAAGAATTAAACTGTACCAGTAGTTTATGTATTTAGGGCTTCTGCATTTAACTTTGGTATGTACGAAACTACAGTAATCCAAACAAAAGTTTATAAGCTCCAAATTAGTTATATATTTTACATTTCTCCCATGGAGAAAACTCATTTCTAGAATCATCAAAAATATCCTAAACTTTCTGCTCTTTATCCTGGATGGTCGAAGGAAGGAGGTGAGTCTGATTGATCACTTGGCTTCCACAGGCTTTGGCTTTGTGCTCCTTCAATGTCAGTTCTCGTGTCATGGAACACACAGCCGGGTTACAGGTGATGACACACACGATCAAAGGTGAATGAACAGTGTCCTGTCATACATGGGCGGGGACAGTAAAATACGGGCCTGTTCCTTGTAAATGCTTAGTAACTGATAATTTATATGAAGAGCTGAATTTTGGGGCACATTCTGGGGGAAAAGTATGAGAAGTTGATTAATCATTGCTGGAGGTAGTTGGTAAAGGGCTCCAAAATTGGAGAGGAGAAGGGCAAGGAGAGCAGGACAAGGGGAGAACAAGGACAGAAGGGCAAGGATAGAAAGCCAAAGAAGGAAAGGCAAGGAAGGAAGGAAGGGGAAGGAGGAAAGGGGAATGAGGGAAGGGCAGTGAGGGAAGGGCAGGGAGGGGAAGGAGGGAAGGGGAAGAGGGAAGGGCAAGGAGAGAAGGGGAAGGAGGGAAGGGCAAGAAAGGAAGGGGAAGGAGAGAAGGGTAAAGAGGAAAGGGGAATGAGGGAAGGGCAAGGAAGGAAGGACAGGAAGGTAAAGGGAAGGAGGGAAGGGGAAGGAGAGAAGGGGGAGGACAGAAAGAGAAGGAGAGCAGGGCAGGGAGGTTGTGAGAGGCCATGGAGGACAAACTTTGTGCCTTCTTGGTGGAGTCCCCTCAATGACTTGACTGCACGGGATGCTGGTTTCTGCTGAGGTGCTCTTCTCAGGTTTGCCAAGAACACCTTTCAAGACCAAACCGTCCATGGTCAATTTTGTTATCAAAGTGTAAAAGAATTGACTTGAGGCAGAGCAGTGAGCAGTCTTGGGGCTTCACCTCCACGTCTCCCTCCGTGAAAGCATTGGTGTTCCTCTGGCCCCCTGTGTGTGTGTCCCTCCCCACAGTGTTCCCTAACGTCTCTCTGTCACGTTTCCACTTCTCAATCACTTTGTTTGACAGCCACGCTATCCTTTTATGAGGGTGTGCACTCCATGAACTGAGCACTGGGACAAAGGGAACTAGCTTTCAAAGAGGAGACCCAAGTTCAGGGAGACACACAAGGCATCCCTAGGAAAAATGACAGCCCATCCCTAGACCCTAACACACATGGGGTGCTATGGGCATGAGCTTAGGTTGTTTGAGATCCTTGTAAAGCAGAGCCCTGTCTACAGTGCTTGCATCATGTGTGTATTGATTGCCTCTTTGCTGTGTTTTTTGTATTTTATATTTCATGGTGATACTGCTTATTCCATTTTGAAGATTGGGGTACATATATTTTTGGAAGCCAGCCACTTTTAGGAGCTAAGTAAAACGTTGCATATTTAAGGAGTGCTGTTGCAATAAATGCCATGTATTTAAAAAGCACAGTCTGTTCTAAGATGTAGGGCTCAGGTTTCCAGTAAACATCTCTCTGGAATGAACAAGTGAACAAAGTACATGCGCCTCCTCCCCACACGCTCCAGCTTAGTGCTGCATCCTTTCAAGCCTCCGCCGTTTATGTGAGTAGCTTCGTTAACCTGTCAGCTCCCACATCCACTCTTAGAGTGATGCATGGCAAGGTCCTCCCTATGCTAATAAGATCACCTTGGCCATTATTAATAATACTGGAGATTCAGAACATGAAGCCATAGAACAGTAATAAAAAGAGAAACTGTCGTTATTTCAACCACAGAGCAGAAAATGAGTGGATCTTCCATAATTATGGACATTTGCTGCTGCCAGGCTCCAGCTAGAAGGGAAGACAGAGAACTGTACCAGCCCAGCAGGCTGCCCTCGTGGGAAAGGGCAGGTGAGACGAGGCTGACCTTGGGCTTGGCACAGCCATGGTGCCCAGGGAAGTAGGTGCAGGTTTGGCCTCACTCTGAGTGTTCTGCCTTGATCTCTCTTGGCCCTTTGGGAAGAAGGATATTTAATGTCTATGCTTCTATTTCATCATTGTTCATCAAACGACACATATCGTGGCTGTGCCTGCATATACCACTACAAATCCCGGTCCTACAAAATATTTCTTCATGTTCATAATTTATCAATAAGGAACAGCTATCATCAAATTTACTTATTAAGGCTGCATTTTCATTTCTATCGTTGAGGTGTAATTTGATTCAGGAGAGATGTTCTCTTTTCACTAAATCCATTGTTGGCTTTTGAATTGAGTTTTCAAGTTGAGCACTGTTTAAAATCCAGTTTGCTTTGCAATATTAACCTGATATCTGGACTAACTTAAAAAAAAAAAAACAAAAAACACACACACACTTCTAAAGTCAGGGCCTGAGGTGTACCACCAGCTTTAGAACTAGGATGCAGGAAGAATATAAAGTTTCTTGAAACAGGCTTGAATTTATGTAATGTATAATTCACAATAAAAACCACAAGCACAGAATGACTGTTGAACCTGGTGAATTTGCTCTTTTCTACTGCTTTAGTCCAACTATTGTATTAGTGCATTTTTATGCTGCTGATAAAGACGTACCCCAGGCTGGATAATTTATGAAGAAAAGGAGGTTTAATGGACTTACAGTTCCACATGGCTGGGGAGGCCTCACAATCAAGGTGGAAGGCAAAAGGCATGTCTTACATGGCAGCGGTAAGACAGAATAAGAACCAAGCAAAGGTTTTCCCCTTATAAAACCATCAGATCTCATGAGACTTATTCCCTACCACAAGAAAAGCATAGGGGAAACTGCCCCCACAATTCAATTATCTCCTACCAATTCCCTCCCACAACATGTTGGAATTATGAGAGCTACAATTTAAGATGAGATTTGGGTGGGGACACAGCCAAACCATATCAGGTACTTTGTGCTGGTAATTACCCCTCTCCTGGCCCATTCCGACTCATGCATTCACTATGATCCAGTAGATTTGCTTTAACGTCCCTCTGCCTCAATTCTTCATCTGTAAAATGGGCATATTTAGTACCTAACTCTTACAATTACTGGGAGTTTTGGAGGAGGGGATACAGGGCAAGGCATTTAGCGATCACTGTGAATTCTAGCCCTGTGGGAGCACCATCTATTGGTGTGGAACTCTATACTGGGCTTGTCATAGTAGAAAGATGAGGCAGGCATAGTCTGCACCCTGAATAGGACCTTCCCCCTGAAGCAGAAGTGGCCTGTCAGTGCAGGGTCTGGGTGGGGACAGTTGAGGTGAAGCAGCTGAAAGTGAGTCTTACAGAGGTGAGCCTGACTCATCGCCCAGACTCAAAAGAGGTTTTGGGCAGCCAGCACAGCCTCTGTCCCAGGTGAGCCTCCCTCTAGCTGTCACTGAGGGGCACATGTTGGTCCCAGCACCGGCACACCCACCCCAGGGCCACTTTCTTCCAGAATTCACCAGTGCTTTCCACAAGCTCCTCAAAGCTTGCTCAGGTCAATAACGATCACGGTCTGGAGTGCAGTTAAGACTAAAAGTCATGGTCCAGAGTGGCAACAAAAGGAGACCATGGGCCCTGTCCCCAGTGACACACCATCAACTGCTGAAAATCATCAAAGAACAACGCAACAACGATCATTTAAAGTCAGGAAATTGTCCTCAGGATATAAAACAGGTGAAGAAAAATTCAGTCAGGAGAATCTGCTAGATTTTGGTGAGAACAGTAAGATCTGTGCATTTGAGCCACCACTTCCTGTCCCCAGCAAAGCTTGATGGAACCTCCACTCCCGGAAGCCGTGGCCATGAAGATGAGCTTCCTCATCCCTCAGCCCTCAGACAAGGACTGTGGTATCCCCCTGGGAGGAGTCGGCCATGAGCATTTCTCATCCCCAACTCTGAAATGAAGAAGCTGTATTTCTGGTGAGGGTGGCTGAGTGGGCACGGGCTCCCCATCCTTCAATCAGCCCTCATGCGTGGAAAAGCTGTGCTGCCACAGACAGGGCCCCCAACAACCCTCAGCCGAGTGTGTCCACAGGGCAAGGGCTTAATTCTGACAGGAAACTGAGGAGGCCCGAGGCTACCACCCCCGATCATAAAGCAAGGATGTCACTCAGGGAAAAGAGGGCCACTGTCCCTCCGCCAACTCCAGAGCAGGGGCTCAGAGACTTTGCCCAGAGGGAGGCACAGTACAGAAGAAAAGACAGCTGCAAGTCTCTCACCAAAGGAAATTATTATATATATATTTTATTTGTTTATTTATTTATTTATTTATTTATTTAGAGTGTAGAGAAGTTCATGCCTAAGTGGGCTTGTGAAAATAATGGAGATTTTGGTGGAGAGCCTGGTAGCTCATCTTAATTAAAAACCAGATGGATCATAGGGTAGTTAGTTTATCATAGAGAAATAGGGGAAGAGACAAATGAGAGGATCCCTCTTGGGGTCAGAAGAAACCCGGAAGACTGGCTTCAAAAACACATTGCAGACATTTGATAGACTCAGACCGTGGAACAACGTATGTACTCATCCACTGCCAAAAACGAGAGCAATCAGCTGGCAACTAAGGGAGGCAAACAGCTGGGTATTATCCAAATGAAGCTGACAGCCTGACAGAGAGATCAGAGGAAGAAACAGGCAGTGAGAACCTCTTTAAGCCACTGTTACTTGAGGGTGACCGGGTGAATGTCCAAGACTGTAAGGTCAGCATCAGAGGCTTCACATCACGGACGAAATGAATGTTACTAAAAGAGTCTAGCTCAGGCCATGAATAAATACATAAGGAAATGACCACAAAAACATACCCAGAAATGAAGAGGAGCTGCTGCGATATATCACCTGAAAAGTTATGTTTTCAAGCAAATATAGAAGACGCAAAGAAACAAAAAAATGTGACGTACACGGAAAAACAAAAACACAAAAGGAGGGAACAGAATACTGTCTGTTAGGTGTTGAAACTGACAGACAGAGATGTTACAGTAGCCTGAAATACTCTGTTCAAAGAACTAAAGTCAACCACACTTAATGAATTACGCTATAATGGCAATGTCTCATCAAACAGAAAATATAAATTAAAAAGCATAAATTATTTTTAAATAAACTAGTGAAAATTCTGGAGGTTAAAAGTATAATAACCTAAAGGAAAGATGAATTAGAGGAACTAAAGAGTATTTACAACTGGCAGCAGAAAGAATCCGTGAACGCGAAGATAGATTGATAGTGATTATACAATGTCAAAAGTAAATAGAGAAAAGAGTGAATGAAAATGAACAGATTCCGAGAGAAATTTGGAGCATGATTAAGTACACAACACATTGGCCGGGTGTGATGATCCCACGCCTGTCATCCCAGCACTTTGGGAGGCCGAGAAGGGAGGATCACAATGTCAAGAGACAAGACCATCCTGGCCAACATGGTGAATGCATTTCTCTACTAAAAATACAAAAATCAGCCAGGTGTGACGGCACGTGCGTGTAATCCCAGCTACTTGGGAGGCTGAGGCAGGAGAATTGCTCGAACCCAGGAGGCAGAGGTTGCAGTGAGCCGAGATCACACCTTTGCACTCCAGCCTGGTGACAGAGTGAGAGTTCGTCGAAAAAAAAAAAAGGTAGACAATACATGTGTGATAGGAGAATCAAAAGGAAAGAGAGAGAAGAGCAGAAAAATTATGTGAAGAAAGAAGGACTAAAACATTTCAAATTTAATAAAAAACATTAATGGAAATATTCAAAATCCCAATGACCTCCAAGCAGGATAAACCCAAACAGATTCGCACCCAGACATATCACAGCAAAAATTAAAAAAAAAAAAAAAAAATTAAAGGCAAGGAGAAAATCTTGAAAGCAGTAGAAGAAAAATGATTTGTCAAGTAATGGGAAGCCCAGTGACGTTAATAACTTACTTCTCATCAGACATTGTGAAGACTAGAACATAGTGAGATGGCATTTTTAAGTGCTGAAAGAAAAAAAAAAAAAAAGGTTAACCAAGAATCCTATGTACGGCAAAACTATCTTTCAAAATTGAAGGTAAAATAAATACATTCTGAGATGAGCACAATTGTAAGAATTCATCACTCGCAGACTTGCTTTCCAAAAAATACTAAAGGAAGCTCTTCAGGCTGAAAGCTAATGAGCCCAAACAGTACTTGACTTACACATACACACACACACACACACACACACACAAACACACACACCCCAAAGAGCATTGTTAAAAGTTATTATTTAATTGTGATAGGCAATATAAGTACATATTTCTTGTCCTCTGACTGATTTAAAAAGCAACTGTACAAAGTAGCATGTATATGATTGCATTATTGGGTCCCTATAATATACAAATGCAATATTTTTGACAATAACAGCTTGAAAGGAGTGTATGGGAACAAAAACGCATTGTCACAAGGAAATAATACCAGACAATAATGTGAACCCACAGAACAAATGAAGAGGGCCAGAAATAATAAATGAGAAGGGTAATTCAACAAATGCTATAATATACGTGCTCTCCTTTCTTGTCCCAACTTCTTAATAATAAATATAAAATTATTTAAAGCAATAATTTTAACTATGTATTGTTAGGTTTGTAGTATATATAGATGTAGGATGTATAACAATGATAGCACAATAAAAAAGAAGAAAAAAATGGCACTATATAAGAGTACTATTTTCATATCTCAGTGGAGTTAAGTTAGTAAATATCACAAATAGATTCTCGTAAGTTAAGGTATACATGGTAAGCTATAGAATAATCACTGAGAATGTAACTAAAAATGGTAAAAAATAATTAAATAAATGAAAATGTTACACTAGAAGCTATTCACTCAATGTGAATGCATTAAAGAACAGATAAAATTATGTGTGACACAGAAAACAAAAGTAACATGGTAGACATAAATACAACTATGTCAAGAATAACATGAAATGTGATTAGAATAAAACTTTCAATTAAAAATCAGAGAATTTTGAAGGATAAAAATTATTATCCAACTATGTGTTGTTGATAAGAGACTTTAGATAAAATGACACAAATAGGCTGAAAGTAAAAGTATAGAAAATATGTACTATGAAAATAGTAACCAATAGAGAGGTGAAATGGCTGTACTAATATCAGAAAAAATAGACTTTAGAATACAATTGTTAGTAGACACAAACATATTTTAGATAAAAATGTCAATCCATCAAGAACATAGAACAATTATAAACATATACGCACCTAAAATCAAACTCTGAATTACATAGAGCAAAAACTGTCAGAATTGAAAGGTAAAATAGGCAAGTCAACGACAATAGTTGCAAACTTTAATACCTGACACTGTATAGAATTCTAAGCAGAAAATCACCAAGGAAATAGAAGACTTGAACAACAGTGTTTACTAACTAGACCTAATGGACATCTGTAGAACACGCCTCCCAATGACAACAGAATGTAAATTCTTTTCAAGTGCATGTGGAACATTCTCCAGGACAGACCAAATGTCAGGCCATAAAACAAGTCTCAATAACTGCAAAAGACAGAAATCACACAAAATATCTGCTCTGATCATAATGATCAATTTCAAATGATAGAAATTAATAACAAAAAGAAATCTGGAAAAGTCACAAGTCTGATATTGAGCACATTCTTAAATAACAAAGCAGTAAAGCAATAAATCGCAAGCAAAATCAGAAAATAGTTTGAGATAAATAAAAACAAATATTAACACATAGTAAAACTTACGAGATGTAGTGAAAGCTGTATTCAAAGGAAAATTTATAACAGTAAATGCCTACAATTACATGAGAAATATCTTATATCAACAGTTAAAACTTCCACCTTAAAAAAAAAAAAAAAACTAGAAAAAGAAGAGCAAACTAAACCAAAAGAAAAACCCCTGCCAAAAATAAGAAAGATTAGAGTAGAAATAAATGAACCAGAGATAGAAAAAATCAAATAAACCAAAAATTGGAACTTTGAAAAAGTTAACTAAATTGACAAACCCTTAGTTAGTTAGACTGACCCAGAAAAACAGAGAAGACTAAAATACTTCAAATCAGAAATAAAAGAGGAAAATTACTACCAACTTTACATAAGTAAAAGTGATTTTAATGACATACTATGGACAATTATACACCAACAAATTGGATAACACAGATGAAATGGATAAATTCCTAGAGACATATAAACTACTGAAATTTGGAAGAAATAGAAATCTTAGTAGACCTATAAAAAGTAAAAAAGTTGAGTTAGTAATCAAAAATGTTCTAGCAAAGGAAAGCCTAAGGCCAAATGCCTGCACTGATTAATTCTACCAAATATTTAAAGGAGAATTAACTTTAATTTTTCACAAGCTCTCCTCCAAAAGTAGAAGACAGTAGGAATGAAGGCACTTCTAAACTCATTCTATGAGACAAATATCCTGATATCAAAATCAGAAAGAAAATCTTAAGAATGTAGATGCAAAAAATCCTCACAAAACACTGGCAAACTGGATCCAGAGATATATAAAAAGAATTACACATAATGATCAATGGGATTTACCTAGAAATGTAAGATTTGTTTAACATACGAAAGTCAATTAATGCTGTTGATACATTGAATAAAGACAAAATCCCACATGATCATGTCAATAGATGTAGAAAAAACACTTGGCAAAGTACAACACCTCTTCATGATTAAAACATTCAAACAACTGGGAATTGAAGGCAACTTTTTCAACTTGATAAAGGGCATCTGTGAAAAACCCACACATAGCATCACACTTAACAGCGAAACATTGATTTCCTTCCCTTTAAGATCAAGAACAAAACAAGAACATCTATTCTCACCACTTTAATTCAACATTGTATGGGAGGTCCTAGCCAAGACAGTTACATAAGAACATGACCTATAATGCATCCAGATTAAAAAGAAGTAAAACTGTCTCTGTTTGAAGATGACATTATCGTATATATACTAAATCCTAAGAAATCCACTAAAAACTATTGAAATAAATGAGTTCAGCAAGAATGTAGGATACAAGCTCAATATACAAGAATCAGTTTTATTTATATACACTTTTAATGAATAATCTTAAAATTTAAAAATTCCATTTACACTAGCATTAGAAAGAATAAAATACTTAGAATATTACCAAAGGAAATCTAAAACTTATATTCTGAAAACTATAAAACACTATTGAAAGAAATTAAGGAAGACCTAAATAATTGGAAAACATCCCACGATCATGGGTCAGAAGACTTAATATTCTTAAGATGTAATATTTCCCAAATTGAGTCACACAATCAATAAATCCCTATCAAAATTCTACCTGGGTTTTTGTGGAATTCAGAAAGCTTATCCTAAAATTCACATGGAAATTCTAGGGACCCAGAATATCCAAAACAATCTTGTATTGTAAGAGAACGATTCCCAATTTTAAATCTTAATACAATGCTATAGTAATCAAGACAAGTAATCAATGAAATAGAATTAAGAGTCCAGAAAACCCTAACACATATTGTCAATTGCTTTTTCAATGACTGCAAGGCAATTCAAGAAGGAGACAATAGTATTTAGCAAATGATGCTGAGACAACTGGATCTCTACATGCAAAAGAATGAATTTGGATCCCCATCTCATATACATAAAATATATTAACTCAAGATGAATCAAAGTCCTGAAGGTAAGAGCAAAAACTACAAAACCTTTAGAAGAAACATGATCTTGCACTAGGCAATAGTTTCTTATATATCACACCAAAAGCATAAACAGCAAAAGAAAAAATATGTTAATTGTATTTGGTTAAAATTGAAAACATTTTTGCTTTGAAAGATGCCATCAATAAAGTAAAAACAAAAAAAGAACCTGCAGAAACAGAAAATGTTTGTAATTTATGTATGTGGCAAAGGACTTATGTCTAGAATATGTTTAACAAAAAACATAAAAATAAAAAGATAAATAACTCGATTTTTAAAATGGACAAAGTGTTCCAATAGAATTTTCTCCAAAGAAGACATACAAATGGCCAACATCCAAATGAAAAGACGCTCAACATCATTAGCTGTCAGAGAATGCAAATAAAAACCACTTTATACCCACGAGAATGGCTATAATTAAAAAAAACATAATAATTATGAGTGAGAATATGGAGAAATTGGAATCTTCATACACCATTGTGCATTGGGGAATGTACAATAACAGACATCTGGCAGTTTCTTAAGAAGTGATGGATAGGTACATACCCAATACAAATAAAAATATATCCACTCAGAAACTTGTACATGAGTGTTCACAGCAGCATTATTTATAATCACCAAAAAGTGAAAACAATCTGAATGCTTATCAACTGATGAAAGGATACCTAAAATGTGATGTATCTTTACAGCAGAATATGACTCAGCAACAAAATAAATGAAAGAGAAGTGGGCTACGACAGGAATGAACCTTGAAAACATTATGCTATATGAAAGAAGCGAGTCATGAAAGACCACCTACTTCATGATAAAACTTAACAAATTTCCAGCAGATACAAATCTATACAAACAAAAAGTAGATTAATGGCCACCTAGGGATGAGTTGGGGGAGGCCGGGGAAGAATGAGAAGTGACTGGTCATGGATATAGCTTTTCTTTTTGGGGTGGTGATAACATCCTAAAGTTGATCGTGGTGATGGTTGCCCAACTCTGAGTGTACTAAACACTATAGAATTATACACTTTAAATGGGAGAATTGTATGGTAAGTGATTTATATCTCAATAACGAATAGTAAATATCAGGAATCTCACCTGACTTTCAAACCTTTCATCTCATTTCCTGTCTCAAATATACAAATTCTACCTCCATTGAACTAAGTGCAAACTGTAACCTATTTATTTAAGGAATTAAACCCCATTATCTGACTCTCAGAAGTGACTGTCTAAGTAAGGTTTATGGGGTTTCACCTTTCCATGGGAGTTACATTTAAGAAGGAGCTTTCGAAGAAATAGGAAGCTTGACAAAACAGTTTCTGCCTGTTTAATGATAGAAGGTCAGCCATCACCAGAATGATTGGGAGTGAAAAATAGAAGCTTCCTCCATTCAGGACACTGATATGCAAGGTCAGCTCTATGACAGAAGAAAATAAAAACAAACACCCCTTTCTAGACCCCCTGGATCATTCATATGGTGCCAATTAAATGCCATTGGGGGTTTTAGGATGTTGGCTGTCTTCTATAGCTCCTGTGAAGTTATCCTCTCTCAAGGTTGGTTGACTCATCATCTAGGAGGACCCTTGGCTTGTTCTAATAATTTCTTCCTGGTCCTAGAGTTTCAGAAGGATGAATTGCATATCTGTGTGTCTAGTGCCACCGTGGACCTGGGGCCTGGGCCAGATGCACAGGCAATCCTGACAGGTAGAAATGCCACTTTTTTTTTTTTTTGTAGCCTTCTCTGCCTTTGGAAAGACTTGTGGAAAAGTCTGAAGTCCTACATAAAGGTGGAAAGTCACGAAAAATTTACGTTTTCTTTGCTTTTTTTTTTTTTGTATATTGAATACTCAAAAATCAAATGGTTGAATAATGTCTAAACAAAGATCTCTAAGTTCCTGCAGTAAGTTTAATTCATTTACTGACTTGATGTTGCTATCACCATGTGCTCCATAATGGCTCTCATTGCATTGGTGAAAATGCCTTTTGTTCTGGAACCCTGAAAAATGAGCTGCTGTCACACTTCATGTAGGCCATTTCCTGAGACTGTGTTATGTTATGATGTGGGCCCAGGTAACAGATAAAGGAAACAGTAATAGCAACTATCTTTCTCTCACTCCCACATGCAGAACAAGCAATGATGAAAACAAGCAGCAAAGATTTAAACTTCCCTGATGTCTCACAAATAGCGAGTGAAGAAGGGTTTGTTAATTGTAAAGATAAGATCAGAGAACTGAAGCCTTGTGTTTGATTCCTATGCAAGACCCAGAGAGGCATGGCCTCTCCCTGAAGGCCTGGAACGTTGGGAAGAGTGACATTTACCTGGCCTCTGGGCATGCTGCTCTCCCCGGCTTATTCTTCCAGCACACATGCTGGTCTCCCCTGCTTATTCTTCCAGGATACATGCTGGTCTTCCATGCTTATTCTTCCAGGATACAGAACAATCAGGACATTTCAAGGGGAAAATAAAATGAAACACAATACTAACCTGTTTATGTGTTTGTGAGAGCTTATCATCTAGAAGTTTCCTCAGACGGTAAAAGAGTTATCTTATTATAAATAGAACTTAGAAATATGTCCCAGCAACACTAGTGAAAACTAGTTAATACTGAATGTTGAAACATAACCATTGTTTAAGGAATTTCATTTTCTTCTGTCATAATGATGGAGGATGTGGCATATAAGCCCATTTGCTTAGCAGAGCACAATTTCATTGTCATGTGCTACATGTGGAATAGGGATATATAAAAATAGAGCTTTACGGAGGAGAGTCTTTAGAGCATTTGGCCTGCTGAAATTGGTGCTTTCTCCTCGTTTTTCTTGTGAAGAAAATAGACATTTGATTTATACTAGCTTTGTTGAATTTCACTGGGCTCCCTCTTTGGCCCCCTCATCTCTACTTCCTACTGACTCGGGCTCCATTCATCTCAAGGAATATTCTCAGACAGATGGGATACGTGCTGTGTGGCCATGGTCCTCCTAGGTGGTCAGGGAAAGCCCAGTGGAACCCTAGACCTTGGGAACCTTTATGGGATAAACATGGGCTGGAATTAAATTCTAATACCATGTTCATTCTTTCCCCTGTTCTCCCTCTGTAGTTGGATTGTTAAAAGCTTATATAACATCATTCTATGGCCAAATAAAAAAATTGGATAGTATTCCCATAGATGTTTTTTGCCTCTGCTAATACTGAATTCATAATTATCTGTAATACAAAGAAAAAATACATGTGTCTAGTGTTCTATATAATATTCAAAGTAATATATGCAAAGTATTTATCTCACAATAATTTAAATTTATTCCTAAGCAAAGTATTTATAAGTTTCTCACTAGAATCACACCTTGAGTCCCCAACAACATCACGATTCTTTGATGAAACTTCTTTCATCAGAGATACACCTGGAACAAGACTGGGAGGTGTATTTAGAACAGGGAGATGTTCTCCATCCCAACATGTCAAGTTCAGAGCTCAGTGGGCCCAGGCACATGACTTAGAGGATGGTCTAAGGAAACCTTCCTGATTGAAGGCTTTGAAGTCATTACTCATTTTTTGTTGTTTTTTGTTGTTTTCACAGAGTAGATATGCAAAGCATTTGAAGAATTCACAGTTTCACAATCGGTGGCTTTTAATGGGGTGGCACATGCATTCCTCATATAAAAATCTCCTCACCCACTCTCACCACAAGTCTATACATCACAGGTTTCTACATCCCATGGCTTGCCCTCTGACGGAGAAGACAGTACTCAAACTTGCACTACATCAAGCTATAATTGTATAAACCTCATTTTTATATTATTAAGATTTCCTATAACAGTCTTTTCAATGCAGCTCTCGTTAAACTAAGTAATGGTGAATCTGGAAAAAGTGTGAACTGTGTCATGTCTCGCAACACAGCTGTCATTGCACCTTTAAAAGGTGTTCTTAGCAATTACTTTGCCTAAGAAGCCCAGGAGGAAAGAGTGGCGCCTGAGTTACATATTAAATCAGTGATGTTGACCTAATGCCTACCAGTCAGAGACCAGGTGGCCAGCCTGGCATTTGCTGCTAAGGTTGCACAGCCCAAAGCCTTGAGCGAATGGGGTCCCTTCCCTCCCTAAGTCGTCTTGCTTTTACAGCTCAGGAAGCTGCAGCTGAGCAAAGCAGCACAATCTAGGCCATATGACTGGAGCCAGTGGAACCTAAGCAGAAGGCAACTCCAGATCCCAGGGTGCACATTCATGTCCGTCTGCCATTGGCATGGTGGAAAATGTCAAAGTCTCTTAAAAGTTCACATTTAAGCTGCCATTGTAGAAAGCTTGAATGCCTCTGGTTTACTCAAGTCCCAGTAGTTTGTGGATAATGGAGATAATTCTTTCTCCACACCCAGAGAAGTGCAGTTAGAAGGGTAAATGGCAGGGTCTCAAATCAAGCCCCACCTCCAAATAAGTCTGCCCACAACACAGATTCTCTAGAAGCCCACTGTTAGAAGTGTCTTTCCATGAGAGCAATGCATTAAATGATCAAACTTAAAGTCTACTTTCTTAAATCCATGCTCTTCTGTAATAGGACAATCAAGAGAACATAGGTTCTGTGGAAAGAGGTGTGTTTTCAACTGGGATTGGAGAGAGCCAGGAGTCCATGCACCAGAGACTCCTAATTGTCTCACTAGAATCACAAGTTGGGCACGGAAGACAAGTCTTCTCCAGATCCTTTATTATCTCACAGATCCTCAGCAACCTTTATTTTGTAAAAATATAACTGAAAATATTTTATTTTTGTATTACATAAAACAAATATCACATTGAGCAAATGGTACAACACTAGATTTAAACACTACTTTAATTGACACTTTGGAATCCCAGGTTCAGAGGAACAAATGTGACCACTTCTTCCTCTTCCAATAAGAAACAGAAAGGGTCTCTCTCAAGGCCATGAGGTCACAGGCAAATTTGAATGAGCATGCTGGTTGATCTCACTTGCTCCCATGAAGTCACATACTGTCAGGTCTGAAGACCTTCCTGGGCTGTGCTCTTTGGAAGTAGGTACCCTTTGGAAGTGGGTAGGACTGAGGTGGAAAGAAAAGATGAAACTGGAAAGTTAAGCTGCTGCAGCACTGAGTTAAAATGGAAGACAGAGACATTGCATCTGAGTTCTCATCTTTCTACATATAAGGAAAACACCTCCTAAAGTCCAGAACAGCAAATCTGCAGCTGACTTGAACCGGCAGTTGGTCTTCTCTGACACCTGAGGGCCTTTTCCTGTGCATTACCTGGCCTCAGATGGTAAGGGGGTCCTGCAAGGGAACCACGGAAGGAAGTGCGTGCTTGCCCAGGGGAAACGCAAATGCTGCCAACCACAAAAGGATATTTTGGAAGGAAAGGAAGACACTTTGCCATATCCTCATCAATGTATATGTAGCCATGTATTCTTAGAGGCTAAAGAGAGGGAAAAGTCTCAAGAACCCATGGATTTTCATTGTTTAATCATATATATAATCATGCAAAATTATATATGTGAGTTTACCAAAGGAGAATCTTAGATTTGGATTTGCAGCCAGAGGCCTCATTTTAAATCTGGCACTCTATTCATGAACAAAAACCTTTCTGACTTCTGGTGACCCAGCCTCTGTTGAACACTCCCTTCTTAAGGATTATTCAGCCCCTGATAAGTTTTATAATTAACTACCCATATGGAGTCCTTCACCATCCCAGGCACTCACTCTTCTGGAATCCTACTAATTTGACAATGTTCCTCTTTGGACATGAAGCCCAGAAGGACACACGGCTCCGGCAGAGGCATCTCCCTCAATAGTGGAGCCCAGAATGACATGCGGCTCTGGCTGAGGCATCTCCCTTAGTAATGCTTGTTCCTTGTTATTGCAACCATCAACCGTTGGTCTGACCTAAGTGCACAGGTCAACCTCTGGGCAGAGTCGCTCTGTGTTGTGGCTCTTCCGGCTCAGGGACTTCCTCTTGCTGCCTCTCTGCATAGAGCACTCTGCCCTCATTCACCTTTATCAACTTACACTCAGCTCAGTTGCCTTGGAGCCCTTCTTTGTTTCTCTCATTAGGTCACATTTCTGGTTAACACTCTTCCCCTGCCCGGCCCACACACCCACTTTCCTGCAGAGGCACTTTTACATTTGAATGAAGGTGTTTGATCAGTGTTTGTATAGCCTGTGTACTTCCTGAGGGCAAGGGTCATGTGTCCCACCCCTCGTGTGTCTCCCTGTCCAGCCAATGCCTGGAGTGGATCCTAGGCACTGGTTACATGGTGAGGTGGGCACAGGCTCCTCCGTAGGCTTCGTGGGCTGCTCCAGCCTGACTGCTGATGAACAACAGTGGACAGTGGGACAGTGTCGCCTCACCCTTGCTCAGATGTGGGAGTGGGAGAGTGTCTCAGCTGCCATGGCTTGTGTTTTAATCTATTCTGTGATACTATAACAGAATACTCTAGGCTAAGTGATTTATAATGGACAGAAATTAATTGACTCATGGTTCCAAAGGCTGAGAAGTCCAAGAGGGAGGGACCAACATCTGGTGAGGGTCTTCCTGCTTATCAAAACATGCAGAAGGTGAGAGGGAAAGAAAGGGTGGGAGAAAGAGACAAGGGGTTCAGCTCTTCCTTTTATAATAAACCCACTCCTGAGATAATGAGCTCACTTCCACAACAACAGAATTAACTCATTCATAAGGGCAGGGCCCTAGTTACCTAATCATCTGTTAGAGGTCTCACCTTTCAACACTGTTGCATGGAGACTAAATTTCCAACACATGAATTTCCAGGACATAACAAAGTATTACAAAGTATTATGTCAATCTATAACAAAGTATTACATCAAGCAAATGATACAACACTAGATTGTACTAGATTGTCATGAAACACTAGATTGCACCCTTTTGCTCAATGTAATACTTTGTTATTACCACACAACAGATATTTACTTCTCACAGGTCGGGAGGCTGGAAGTGCAAGATCAAGTCAAACACCGTTGGGTTTCTGATGAGGGCTCTCTTCTTGGCTTGAAGACAGCCTCCTGCTAGCTCTGTCTGATAGAATAGGCAGGGCAGTAGTCTCTGTAAATGTTTGCACCATTTAGTTCAGCAGAACCTGTAGAACCAGGCCTTTTAAAGACTGTTTTTGGAGTCAGCTTTCTGTACAACCGGCTAGTATTGGGCCAGACCAGCAGCCCCCCAGCCCCTGGCTCACCCGCTCCCCTGCCACACACATCCTTTGTGATGATGTTCCTTCTTCTGGGATGTTCTGCAAAGACAGAAAAATCCAAAGCAACCACACAGAAAATGGAGCACCAGGGACTGAGTGCCCACCCCATCATGCTGTTTTTGCAGGAAGCACATTTTCCCAATGCAGTGTTTTATTTCTGCTAAGGCTGTGGCTGATAAATTTATCCCTTTTCTAAGAAAAAAAAATTTTATTTTGGCAACCACAGAGCAGAGAATAAGCCCATATTATGCAGGGAGTAAAGGGTGTTATCTTTCGATGGAACAGCACCTCACCTTCTTCTCTCAGTTTTAGATGGATTCTTCCCTGACTGCATATCCCAAAGTAGGACAAACCCATCTTTCTTCACAGCTGACTCATATTTCCTCCTTTCAGTTAGGTATGTTTTATTCATTTATCATATAGAAGTAAAGCAAGGGTCTACTACGTCCATTTCATGTCCTAGACACTGGGCAGGGACAGCAGCATGAACCCTTCTTAAGTTGCTCACAGGCTATCAAGAAGGACAGACATTCAACCAGAGTAATTACACATAGAGTCATGGAATGTGACAAGTGTTAGCTTGGGCAATGGATAAAATCACCCTATATTCTCCTACACACGTCTAATGTTGCTGTGACATCACATTCTCAGCAGATCCAGACTAAAAAATAAATAATAGACATTTAGATGGTACTTGAAACCATTAAAGGAACTAGAGTGCTCTGTTTGAAAGCAAAGGGAAGAGGGCTCATCTTTTAGCCTAGAATAGGAATAAGCAGGAAAACAGAAATCCTAGGTAGGGTGGACTATAGACCAAGCAGCACCATGGGAGTTTATGCCACAGAACCCCCCACCCCCGAAAGTGTCAGGATCTGAAGATGAGGAGACGGATATCTGAAAACAGAGTCTGTGTTTGAACATGTGCATTAGAAGCACTTAGACCTTAGGGTCCTTCTTATTCCCCACCTCAGCGGAAGATTAGACATTTTAAATCTGGACTGAAAGATAGGAGGCATAATTGCAGGAAAGGGGGCCATACTGAAAACATGGGATGAAGTGAATGTACACCCACTGAGCTCTTTCTGCACCAGGCTGTCAGGATATTGGTAGCCAACCTCATGCACCCCAGGCAGGAGGATGGAAGATTTCTCTGCAGGGAAGTTGGCTAGTGCAACTCAGAGTTGAGAGCACCTCAACTCAGTGGTCCTGTGGTGAAGCCCATCACTCTACCAGCTCTGTTGAGGCAGAGTTCCAGGCCTATTTATAATGCCTCACTCTTAAAAGTGAACAGCCAGTCACAGATTAAACCATGTGGGAAAGGACCTGTCATGAAATACAGAGAGCAGAATAAACAAACAGGAAAGAAAAAACTTGAAGGAGATGAAAATAGTACCCAAAGGATGAGAAAATAATCTTATAATACATCTCACTATAATTAATGGCCTCAGAGAGATAAGAAGTTGCAAACATAAATCAAGCATAGAATGCAGTAGAAAGGGAGTATTCAAGGAGCAAAACCATCTCTGAGATATTAAAAATGTTATGCAGAATTTAGAAAGTAATTCAATAGGGTGGTTAAAAAGTAAGGTTCAACAACTGCCTACCAAGTATAATAAGAAGACAAAGAAATGAGTAACAAAAGAGCAGTGCAAATGAAATTAGAAGATTATTTCAAAATATCTAACTTCCAAATAATTTAAATTGCAGAACAAAAGGAATACTGAAACAGACAAAATTATCAAAGAAATAAAATTATCAGGACAGAATGTAAGCCACCATATAGAAAAATCCCAGAGTACCCAACGTGAAAGCAAAGACATGCAGTATAAAATTTCGGAGCAATGATGATAAGAATGTTAAGGCATGCACAAAGAAAACAAAATTAACATAAAGGATGGACAACCAGGACTAAGTCAGGAATAAATAAAAATGTCTCAATTTTTTTTCAAATTATTACTAATTTATAATTCTATTTTCAGATGGATGATTGATTTCAGTGTGAGATTTTCACACAGAAAGATATTTACCTGAAAATTGATCTTAAAATATACTTGAGAAGATGCTCCCAGTACAAGGGACTGAATTTTTTTTATGTATAAAATAATTGAATACGAGATGCAGAAGTTCCCAAAAGGAGAAAAGCAAAGGTAACGTGAAGGGACATCACAGTGTGATTTCAGGGCACCTGGGGTGGGAAGCAGCCTGGATCAACCGTTCCAGAAAGATGATCTCCAGGAAAGAAGGAAAGAAGGAAGGGACGAAGGGAGGGAGGAGAAAAATCAACAAATTATTTGATGTGCTTGAATGTAAGAAGAGGAAATTCTACTTGGGAGGAAAGTTTAGAGAACAATTTCAGGTAAAAATTCAAATGATTTAAGACATAGAAAAAAATCAAGGCAATTATTAACTTAAGAGAAAACAAAAAGTTTACTTAAAAGCCCAGCCAACATGGTGAAACCTCATCTCTACTCACAAAAAAAAAAATAAAATAAAATAATTAGCCAGGCGCGGTGGTGCATGCCTGTACTCCCAGCTACTTGGGAGGTTGAGGCAAGAGAATGGCATGAACCCAGGAGGCAGAGGTTGCAGTGAGCTGAGATCACACCATTGCACTGCAGCCTGGGCAACAGAGCAAGACTACGTCTCAAATATAAATGAATAAATGGATGTAATTACGGCACACAAAATATTCACTTGTGAATTTTGACCTAATCTTAACATTGTAAGTGCTAAATGCTTTGCTGGGAGGAGGGTGGGAAAGCTTCAATGAGAGCTAAAATGTTGTTTTCAGTAGTAAAACAACAAATAATAGCTAAAATGGGAAAAAATCAAGAAATAACTGTACCTATCTATTTTTAAATATGGAAGTATTGTGGCCATAAAATGACATTTTCCACTAAAACAAGCTAAGGCTCCACAAAGAAATAGCAGTTCCTGATCTGAGCGTGAGATGCACGCAATGACACAGAATTATCACATCATACTGGAGTCAGGGAGGCCGGGAGAGTCAGGGAGGCTGGAGAGTCAGGGAGGCTGGAGAGTCAGGGAGCCCGGAGAGTCAGGGAGGCTGGGAGAGTCAGGGAGGCTGGGAGAGTCAGGGAGGCCAGAGAGTCAGGGATGCCAGGAGAGTCAGGGAGGCCAGAGAGTCAGGGAGGCCAGGAGAGTCAGGGAGGCCAGAGAGTCAGGGAGCCCGGAGAGTCAGGGAGGCCGGGAGAGTCAGGGAGGCCAGAGAGTCAGGGAGGCCGGAGAGTCAGGGAGGCTGGGAGAGTCAGGGAGCCCGGAGAGTCAGGGAGGCCGGGAGAGTCAGGGAGGCCAGAGAGTCAGGGAGGCCAGGAGAGTCAGGGAGGCCAGAGAGTCAGGGAGGCCAGGAGAGTCAGGGAGCCAGGAGAGGCAGGGAGCCGGGAGAGTTAGGGAGCCCAGAGAGTAAGGGAGGCCAGAGAGTCAGGGAGCCTGGACAGTAAGGGAGGCCGGAAAGTCAGGGAGGCTGGAGAGTCAGGGAGGCCGGAGAGTCAGGTAGCCCAGAGAGTAAGGGAGCCCGGAGAGTAAGGGAGGCCAGAGAGTAAAGGAGGCCAGAGAGTCAGGGAGGCTGGAGAGTAAAGGAGGCCGGAGAGTCAGGGAGGCTGGAGAGTCAGGGAGGCCGGAGAGTCAGGGAGCCCGGAGAGTCAGGGAGGCCGGGAGAGTCAGGGAGGCCGGAGAGTCAGGGAGGCCGGGAGAGTCAGGGAGCCCGGAGAGTCAGGGAGGCCGGGAGAGTCAGGGAGGCCAGAGAGTCAGGGAGGCCGGAGAGTCAGGGAGGCTGGGAGAGTCAGGGAGCCCGGAGAGTCAGGGAGGCCGGGAGAGTCAGGGAGGCCAGAGAGTCAGGGAGGCCAGGAGAGTCAGGGAGGCCAGAGAGTCAGGGAGGCCAGGAGAGTCAGGGAGCCGGGAGAGGCAGGGAGCCGGGAGAGTTAGGGAGCCCAGAGAGTAAGGGAGGCCAGAGAGTCAGGGAGCCTGGACAGTAAGGGAGGCCGGAAAGTCAGGGAGGCTGGAGAGTCAGGGAGGCCGGAGAGTCAGGGAGCCCAGAGAGTAAGGGAGCCCGGAGAGTAAGGGAGGCCAGAGAGTAAAGGAGGCCAGAGAGTCAGGGAGGCTGGAGAGTAAAGGAGGCCGGAGAGTAAGGGAGGCTGGAGAGTCAGGGAGGCCGGAGAGTCAGGGAGCCCAGAGAGTAAGGGAGCTGCGGAAGACTACCAGGGCCACGGAACCCAGAGGCTCTCACTGACCAAAGACAAAAATCGTTGAGCCTCAGTAGGGATAAGCACTGGCCAGGTGAAACACATCAAAATGCTTAAATCGCTGCGTTCACAAGGATTCTAAGAAGAAGAAAATGCTAACTGATCATGATTGGAGGATGTCAAGGAGCCAACTAATTATTTTTAAAAGTTGGAAAATGAAGAGAAAATCAAACACCTCTCCACGCAAGCTATATCTTCCACATGGTTGCAGACAAAATTTTTTTCTACAGAAATATTTCAGTTGATTAATGAAGGCAGAATGATCCAGTTCGAATATCACCATTTTAGAATCCATGAAGGGTGAGTAGATGAAGTCGGTGATCCTCAATGGCTGCTCCTATCACAACACGAGACACAACCAGACATTGTGTGTCTTCCTATAGAAGAACACAGAGCCACCTTTGATGTGGTCTTGTGGGGAAACAAAAAAATCAAATCTGAAATTGATTGAGTCTCTAGATCCACTTATCAGTTTGTAGGAAATACGGTGGACCATGCTAAATAATACCACAAGGATTCAATCAACAAAATCCGGAATCTGAAATATGCTGGACAAATGTCCAGATTTTTTTAAGTAGATTAATTTTTTTAAATAACAAGAGATGAAGGGAAAATTTACAGGTTAGAAGATACTTAGAGACATTTCAGCTATTCCTCCGTCTCTCTTAGTCAAAGGTTTCCCCCTATTCTGACTTAAAGGTAGAAATGGAAGCTTCCATCAGGCTGCCCTTGAATCTGTAAACATCTCTGTAGCTTCACACAACAAAGAGCTTGAATAACAGCCCTGCACACCTTCAGGGCGACTGACAAACTTCTGATCCTCATCACGTCCCTGTGTCTGCATCTCCCCTGTGCTCCCAGAAGGACAAATAGGCGGTAATGGCGCACACTGGGTCCTCCTCCTCCCTCCTGTCTATTAGAGGGAAAGACGTTTTCCCTCGAATATATTTCTTCCTCCCTATCCACCTCCATGCCGGCTCCTTTTCACTCACACATCACTCTGCTTACTCTTTCTAATGATCAGATTCCAGAAATGCTGACTCTGTTCTCATTGTGACCAGAATGTTAGACAGGCTACCTGCCTGCCTTTTTAGATCTCGTGACTTTGAAATGACAGGGACTGAATATGGGGAAATAAAAGGTCAGCTGATGTAGGAGTAGGAATAAGTGGTCTCTCTCTCTCTCTCCCCCTTCCTCTTGTTAAGAAAAAGTCTAACATGCACACAAACGAAACGCTATTTATTACTATGTTGTAAATGGGCACCATCAAGGCAAGTACTAATGGGATATTAAACCTATCATTAACAGCAAAGGTCTGAATACAGAGAAAACTACTATTTATAATATCTTTACCTAATTGCTTACCCCCAGTAATACAAGGGCAAAAAGATTCCCAAAGGAGTGCCAGGTCTCCCAAATACTACAGTCCTTACTGAAAGGAGTAAATAGCCTCTTTTCAAAAAGGAAAAAAAGAAAAGTTCACGGGAAAAAAACTGACAAAAGTGATTCAATATTATGATATTACATTTCTCACATGCAAACACTATAAAAATAAGGAAAATAAGGTATCTAAAGGAAAGAATTCATAATCTCATATTTTTAGTATCACATCAATTTTCATTGGTTTATGTTTCTTGAGAAATATTTTTCAGAATATTTAATGCAATAGAAGCAAGTGTGTATGTGATTTAACAGTGCATATTAGGGAGGCCTCCAGCAGGAAACAGGGTCTACCTTCAACAGTTTAGGTGGCAAGTTTCTAAGGGAGGGATCCCATGAAGCGTGGGATGGGTTAGGAGAGCAAACAAGAGATGCTGAGCTGCTGAAGACCAGCAAAACCAGGAAGCTACCATGGTTAGGGAAGTGAGTGCTCCTGGAGCCCAGAAAGATCCCAAGCCCTAAGGAAGGAGCACTGAGCAGGAGCTGTAGTCCCAGAAGGACGTGTTTCCTGCTTGCAAGGCAGGACGGGATCATGGGATGGAGGAAGCAGTGAATAAATGCTCAAATCTGTCTCCTCCTTCCCTTGCTCTGCTTCCCATTTGCTGAGCCTAAGCAGGATGCACAGCTGGGACCCCAAGTGCTGCGTGTCTGCAAGGCTGAGCCCCTGGAGCAAAAGGAGGGCAGGAAAGGATGGGAGAGCCATCTGGGGACTGGATGTGGAGGAAGAGGCAGCACCTAGGGCAACTCATTTTCTCTGAGTTAATTTTTTATATTTCTTTCCGGACACAGAAAGCTTAAAGCATCTGGACTAGATTGGGACACATTTTTCTTCCTTCACTATTATTACTGCTGTTAGTGAAGTGAACTAGGCTGGGGAATACTGAGTATTGCCAGAGCTTTAGATCCAGTGACCAGAACCAGCAGCATTCTGGTTAAACTTCTAAGTTGTCCTTAATGTTTCCACCCCATGAGAAATTGAAGCCAGATTACCTTGGTGTAACATAAGCTGGTCTATGTGTTACCCGTGGAGGGTGTCCAGGTTCTTGGCATCTTGAACAAAGAATCGGAAAAAACGTACAAAGCAAGGAAGGAATGAAGCAATAAAAGCAGAGAGTTATTGAAAATGAAAATACACTCCACAAGATACCAGAGAGCCTAAGCAAGCAGCTCAACAGCCAGATTACAGAATTTTCTGGGGTTTAAATACCCTCTAGAGGTTTCCCATTGGTTACTTGGTGTACATCCTATGTAAATGAAGTAGTGGCCCATCATCAGTCTGATTGGTTGCAGGAGGGAACCAATTAGAGGCTAAAGCAAAGTGGCAAAGTTATACCCTATACAAACGTCTGATTGGTTGCAGAAAGTGACCAATCAGAGGCTGAAGTGAAGTTACAAAGTTCTACTCCTGTACAAATGAAGACTTGGCCAGCTACCACCAGCCTGACTGGTTGCAGGAGAGGACCAATCAGAGGTACTTTTAATATCTCATTTGCCTCGCAGAAAAAGTGGAGAGGGAGGTGTTGCAAAGGGAGTAGTCTCTGGTCCTTTTGTTATTTGGGCATGGAAAGTTGGGGTTTTCTTTTTAATTTAATTCTAGAAGTCAGGGTGAATTGGCCCTAGGTTCCCTGTCTCCAGACCCTATTCTGCCTTTTCCTGCCTCATATGTGGCAAAATATTTCAGCTGTCCTGGCTGATCTTCAGCTAACTTAGTAACTTTTAGATTCAACTCTCTAAGACTTGGCTCATTGACTACAAACATCTTTACCTGTCAAGTGTATGTCCTTCCTATTCCCACAGAATATAAAGAGATAATATGTAAATCCCAATTTAAATGTGTGCAGATGCTGAGCTGAACAAGGATTCAGAGATGGATAAAGAAAAGTCTGTACCTCTCTTCGGGCAGACCCAGGCAGTAGTAAGGTTTATCAGTAGTGTTCAGAATTCATTATTTATTTAATTTCAAAGCTCAACACCTATATTGCTTTATCACAAAAGGAAACAAAAGTATAGCTCCCAAGAAATGCACATCTGGGCTATGTTCCAATTGTAACCTCCTGTCTGCTTCTTGTTTTACAGTTAAAAAGAGAATTAATCAATTTGACATGGGGCATGAGTTGAAAGAATGGGGCAGACATCTCTTTGAAGGGCCTCCTCTCACTCTCACTCCATCCTGATTGACAGAGAGGATGATGGTGCATCACACTTCGTCTTTCCCTTAGCTGTCCACACCCTAGTCTCTTCATTGCATCTTCTTCAGTTATCCCAGTTGTTTGAGCCATCTTTTATTGACTGAGCTGACATTAATAAAGCTATTAAAATGCATTTACTTTTTATTCCAGATGTGATAGGAAAGTATTAGAGGGTTTCAAGAAAGGCAATGATACTATTTAATTTCTAATTTTAAGGCATAATTCTGGCTACAGTGTGGAAAATGGACGGTAAGACTAGTTAGGTAATCACAGTGGTGCAGACATACAGTATTGGTGGATGAGCCTTGGTTGATAGCAATGGAGGTGGTAAATACAGGTCTTATTTATGCTTTCAAAGTAAAACCAATACAATGTGCTGATGGTTTAGACGCAGGTGTCTGGGGTCAAAAACATCCCTCAGATATCTGCCTGAACAACTTAATGAAGAAACATCTTGTTTACTAAGGTGGGAAACTGAGAGGACTTTGGCAGAAAAATTCCAGAGTTTTATTCTGGAAATTTAAAATTAAATATTCCTTTTAGACATCCAGGTGGTGGTATCAGAATTTACAAGTTTAGTGTTCCAGAGAGAAGACATACATTTGAGAACGCTCAGTTCATGTGGCATGTAGTATTTCAATAGTCATCTTAGAAGAAAATCTATAGGCAGAAAGAAGAGTTCTAGGGAAACAGATCTAAAATGATTCCAAAATTTAAGGATTGTAAAAGAGGGAACAAGAAAGCAAAATGGTCTCAAAAGGAAGTTCTAGTAAGATAGGAGGGAATGCCTGTGAGTTTCATTTTTCTGCTACTGTAAAAACGGGGGTATGCATGTCTATATAAAGGGAATTCTGGAATGGAGTTCTGTTCATATAAATTCTATAAAGCAAGTCCAGGACAGCAACCCAGTGCATTCTCTCTAAAAATAAATCTGTGTTTATATGTGATTGCATGTGTGCATATATTCAAGCATGTATCCATGCACACATTCAGGCATGCATTGTACAGACTTGTGGTGATACACGTTATGCATATATTCAGGCATGTATCCATGCACACACTCAGGCATGCATTATACAGACTTGTGGTGATATACATGTTATGCATATATTTAGGTGTGTATCCATGCACACATTCAGGCATGCATTATACAGACTTGTGGTGATACACATGTTATGCATATATTCAGGTGTGTATCCATGCACACATTCAGGCGTGCATTATACGGACTTGTGATCACATGTCATGCATATATTTAGGTGTGTATCCATGCACACATTCAGGCATGCATTATACAGACTTGTGGTGATACGCATGTGTGTGCACATTTCTTCACTCACAGTCATATAGACATGATAACACATGATTCCTGACCACCTGTTCTAAAGCGAACCAGTCTGTTTTATTTTCTGGGAGATCAAATTGACATTTGAATTATGTGTAGAACTTTAAATATATTCCTATTGAATATTTTGACAAGGTCTTTCATCCGATGTTCTCACTGAGATGCTAGGAACCAACTGTTCAACCATAATTACATAAAATGAGAAAACAGAATAAGAATAAGTGGGAAACTTGCCCACTGGATAATTGGAAATAAGCCTTAGATTTCTGATATCTTGCATTTTGAACATAGTATTAGGTATCTGTTGCTACACAACAAATTGCCCAATACTTTAAAAAAATGTATTCTCAGAGTATCTTTGAGCTAGGAATCTGGATGTGCCTGAGCTGAGCACCTCTGGCCCAAGGTCTCTCAAAAGGCTTCATTCAAAGCTTGACTTGGAGAAAATCCTCTTCCAGGTTCTCTCCGAGGCTACTGGTGACTCCAGGTTCTTGTCCTCACTGACTGTTGACCAGAGGCATCCCTTCCTTGTCTTGGGCCTCTGCAGGGCAGCTCACAGCACAGCAGCTGGCTTCCCTCAGAGCAAGTGAGTGACACCAGATGCCCAGATTGGGGAGATTTAAATTATTTGTATTGATATATATGTTGTATATTAATGGGGTACATATGATTTTTTTGTTACATGCACAGGATGTAACGATCAAGTCAAGTATTTAGGGTATCTGTCACCTTGCGCATTTATCCTTTCTATGTGTTGAGAATATTTCAAGTCATCACATCTAGCTATTTTGAAATGTACAACACATTGTTGTTTACTGCAGTCACCCTAATCTACTGTCGAACATTAGAACACACTCCTTCTATCTAACTGTATATTTTTACCCACTTACCAACCGCTCTTCATCTCCCCTCCCCCTCCACAAACACCCACATCCTTCCCAGCCCCTGGAAGCTGGCATTTTTGCAGTCTAATCTTAGAAGTGACATCCCCTCTCTCCTGTCCACTGTATTCCTGAGAAGCCAGTCATTAAGTCGAGCTCATGCTCAAGGGACGGTTCACACAAGGTCACGAACGCCACAGAGCAGGAGTAACTGGGGCTCTCTAAGGGGCTGACTGCAACCGATAACGCCAGAAAACTGCATTTCTTGATGCAGTGCTAAGAGATCACGTGTATTTGACAAGGAATTTGCAGGGAGCTTCAGATATTCTGTAACCACTTTTGATTACAGAAATGGAGCCTCCAAGCTGCACACATCTGGAAATTGGCAGACAATTGGGAAACAATTAGGCCCCATTCCCTACCGCAGTGATCTTTTCCTGCATCTCATCTCATTGCAACACATTTCAACTGAGCAGCAGCCTCCTAGCAGGGAACAGTAACTTGGCAGTGTAGGTTATTTTAATGAACACTTTAAACTAAATCTTCACCATCTGCTCTGTTTCCTAATTACAAACCTACACTCGTTTGCAGTTGCATCATTAAAAGTGAGATGCTGGCAAAGTGCTCTAAATGCTTGTCTAGGTTGTCCTCTTGTTTCTGAACTAATTTTCTCAGTTGTGATATCCTGAAGTCCGAGGCATTTCATTTGAGGTGAGGATGTGAAAAAAGTTACTGTATATACAATATTCAAATGTATGGGATTCATGTCTTGATTCTTCCCTCTCTCTTTCTCTCCCTGTCTCTTTGCAGTTCTCTCATTACAAACAGAAATTCTCTTTAAGAAGGATTTTGCACTTCAAATTCTCCACATGTCTGGTAATTTTAGCTTGCTTTAGGGATAAGGGGAGGATTTAAGTGAAAGCCCTTTAAATAGGAATTAAACTCATTTGCACAGTGGAGACCTAGAGATCTCTCCTGCGAGCACGATGAGGCATTTTATAGAGTTTAACCCTTCAAATATTGTTTTAGTTCTTGCTTTCCCTCCCAATGGAATTATTCATCAAGATGAACTCTAAGCCAAATTGAGAGATACCAAGAGCTATACAGCTTCCAAAAATAATCTGCTCATATTCAAAAGATAGTAGCCAGTTTTGCAACTCAAACAGTGCTAGGATTTAGGAAAGGATGGATGCCCATCATCTGAAAGACCACTAATATTGCTCTCTAGCTAAGTAGACAGGCAATGTGAGCCTTCTGAAAATTGACAACCTGCAAAACAGAGGTCCTCGGGGTGCACACCACGGAAACATTGTCGAGCAGCTCTTCTGCCTTCACTGAACATGAGGCCAAATGCCTAACCCTGCAGCAGTCCACTCTAGCATGCCTAGAGAGCAAGTCATTGGCTCTAATACCTCCTGTTAAATTAGCAGATATTTCTGGTTGGTAGACAGGTGAACAGCTCAGCAGGGGGAAGCCAGCACGGAATGGCATTGACTCCAGGGGCAATAGTGTTTCGGTTTTTCCCTTGGTTCCATAAGCGTCCAAACCCAGGGAGTGGGGGGAGTCCCAGAGTAATTGGCCTCTTGCTGCCAGAATTGCACCAGACCCCCAATGCAGGGGCCATACCTGACAAAGAACTTTGAGGAGAGCCATGGGAGAAGAGAGGTCTCCCGTTTCTCCGCCAGCCCAGAGTTCTGGTCGGAGTGGATCTTTTGTTCTCCTTTTCAGCCTGGTGTTTAAGTGGTTTGCAATAATTTCTCAATCGCGTTTTAATATTTACCTGAGGATGGCCAGGGTCACAGAAGACCACATCATCTTAATTTTCTCATGTGACCTGAAACTACCTGTAGCATTGAGAGTGCTCCAAGAATCACACCCAGGCCTTTTTATCAGTGTGCTTAAGAAGAGCTCCTACATAGTTTCAGCAGTACTTGTTAAAAAAAAAAAAAAAGTTACACAAAAACTGCCGGTTACAGCCTTCTAAATTTTTTGTCATCACGACATGCTGGGGTTTTGAACATAAACCTTCAAGTGCAGTGGTGACCTGAGGAGCCCTGCCCAGGAAGTGCAGAGAAGTCCAGAGAAGTGTTTCAGGGCAGGACATTGCAGAGGGAGAATCCACTGAACGGATGTTAAGTAAAGGTGAAGAACCTCTTATTTTAAGAAAACCAGGTGAAGCCAACCAGCACCTCTGAGTGCTTTCTGCTGACTTTTCTCTATTCAGGTTCCTCCCCCAAGGTGCTCCTCTCCTTGCTGTAGAATCAGGATCTCTATCTGGACCTGTTAGGACGTAGGCACTCCAGAGTGTGGGATCGATCTGGGCGAGGGGAGAAATAGGAAGCGTGGCAGAGATTCAGAGTCCAGAGCACAGATGAGCACACACTCCAAGGAGGGAATCATCAGGGGAAAAGAAGCTGAGGACCTAAAACCCACTTTTGATTTGAGAAGAATGGGTATTCCTCAGGCACAGGGGAGCCTTTCCTTCTAAGCATTTCTTCATTCAGTCTTATCACATCCTTGGAAGCGTCCTACAAGTTTGGAGCCATTCAGTGACCATTTGGAGCTCTGTTACAAACAGTTGCAGGAGGTGTTTAGGTGGAACCCTAAACACATCATCTGTAGTGTCAAGAGCCTGGCATGGGGGCTGGTTTTCCTGACCTGGAAATTCCCAACAATAGGCAAGTTACTAAGGGCAGAGTCTTAGTTTTTGTGTAGTGTTTCATGCTTTATGAAAGGACCCCACGTCTGTTCTCTCTCTTGAATGAAAGTAGAACATGGCCAGGAGAGGTGGCTCATGCCTGTAATCCCAGCACTTTGGGAAGCCGAGGCGGGCGGATCACCTGAGGCCAGGAGTTCGAGACCAGACTGACCAACATGGAGAAACCCCCGTCTCTACTAAAAATACAAAATTAGGCGGGTTTGGTGGCGGGCACCTGTAATCCCACCTACTCAGTAGGCTGAGGTAGGAGAATCGCTCGAATACGGGAGGCGGAGGTTGCAGTGAGCTGAGATCATGCCATTGTACTCCAGCCTGGGCAATAAGAGTGAAACTCCATCTCTCACACACCGACACACACAGGAAAGAAAGAAAGAAAAAGAGAGAGAGAGAGAGAGGAAACGAAAAGAAAAGAAAAGAAAAAAGAAAAGAAAAGAAAAGAAGAGAAAAGAAACGGTGCTACCCCCAAGATGAGTGAGAAACAAACTGCTATTAGAACTGATCCCCGTGGGGTCTGTAAGAAGGTACAACATGTCCCAAGTTGTATAAATTCAAATGAACCCAAGTTGTGTGAATTCAAATCCATCCATAAATCCCATCAGATTGTGGGTGGTGATTACAGAGCCTTGGTGTGGGTGAGGAAGGACTAGCTGGTAGAAGCGGTCCAGAGACATCAAGGGCCCTTCATCCCTTATATCACTGAGCAATTATACCAGTTCCTGTGTGTTCCGTCTTCTAGCCATGAAACACTAAACACTAAATACTAAAACAATAAATTTCTTGTACTTTCATACCAGCTGTCGAAACCATTGGCCAATCTTCCACTTACTGAAATATAGCTAGACCAAGGGACATTTCATAAATCATGAAACACTACACAAGAATTAACATTCAGGCAGCAGTTGGTTCCTGGTCCTCAGTGCTGCTACATTCATGAAGAGGTAGCTTTCTGGTGCGTCCTTTTATCCTGCCTGTCGTATGGAATACTGATCAGATAATTTGCCTTGCACTTTAGTTCATGAAGTACCCCGGGCCCTCTTATTACAGGCCTTGGGACACACAAGCTGGCCAACTGCTGGACCGCCCCAGATCTCAGTAGGCTCAGCAAGGGCAGCCAGCTTCCCAGCCTTACTGGGACTCCAGTGGCCCTGTAGTCACATGCGCTGACTTACAGCTCTCGCCCCTCATGGTCATGCAGGAACAAAACATACGCCATCTGTCTCTGGGAGGCCCCAAGGGGTATTCACCATGTGCTTCTCGCTCAGTCTGCCTAGTCCCCCAAATGTCATCTGTCCATCACCCCCTGAGAGCCTGGCTATCCTCAGCTCTCAGAGCCGGGCGTCCCCACCCTCACCTAGGCACAGGCTTTCCTGTAGACAAAGTGGCTTTCTACAGCCAGATGCAAAGAACAAAAATGCACATCTGCCCTCAGTATATGGAAAAAATAATATGTCACCAAAGTGACCTGACTGGGTCCCCGTCATCATTCATTGTCAGGGAAATGGCTCTTTAATTTTTACTTGCCACCCTACCTCTGCAGAGCACCTCTGAGTGGCTTTCTGGCTGGCTGGGCTCAGGGAAGGATCGTCATGGCAGACGCTAGGAGTGCTCAGAATCACCCTCCTCTCGGGCTGGCGCTTTGTTCCAACGCAGGGCATGGAGCCCTTGTCTCCCAGGTAAATTGACTGCCAGGAGACCCTGCAGTTCTTCATGCAGACCCTCCCTCAGGCAGCTCTCAGACCTTCCAAGCACCCACCAATGCCCACCAGAGCCATGTACATGTGCCTGCTACCCACAGAAAAGAGCACAATTTCCAGTGTGCGGGGGATGGGTCACTGTCCTAGTGCCTTGCCTTTTGTAATTCAGTGTGTCTCAGGCTGTGCCAGGAGTTTTTCTGAAATATGCAGGAATCATTGAGCTGTTGAACTTTTCCCCATTTGCCTTTACTTAGGTGACTAAAGGTGTCTCCCCCAAGCATATATATATATATATATAATATATATAATAAATAATATATATATATTCCCTTTAAAAGAATGACCTCTGTAATAGTAAGTTGTACAATAACCCACATTCTATAGTGACAAGACAAATATTTAGGATACAAACAAAAAGATTACAATGAGACCTCTAATATTTAAATGGCAAAAGAAAATAGCCCTTTTTTGTTGTATATGAGTTGCCTTTTCTTTTTAGCAATAATCACCCACTACGTAAAAGATAAACACTTTATCATGATTATGTGCAAAGTCCATGTAGAAAATACTATGAACAGTCTGTAAGAGAAAAGATGCAGCTGCAATAGAATCTGTCATTTAAGTTCTCCAAGTTTCAAATATAAATATAAATATTGACAAGCTTTAGAACTCACTCATGCAAGTCATAATAACAGGTGTTTAAAAGTTGGACCAGCTATACAAGGCCAGAAATACAAGATTTGGGGTGTGTTCAGAGAGGCTTTGCAACTTGCATCCTTTGGTCATGAACTGCACAGTTCTTATTTCCAAACAGGTGTGGGAAACACTGGCATTTTCAATGGCAGCAGAAATAATGAATTCTTTTGCTCATTTTCTCCTGTCTCATGCCTGTGGAGGTAGCCTGGGGAATGATCAGAATCCCAGGACCTGGAGGATAGGCAAGAGATTTAAAATAAGAAGTAGCTTAATGAAATATTTTTTTGAAGTCTCAACAGAAGAGTTCAGAGATATCATTAAAAGGCAGAAGAACTGACAGCAATGTACAAATTGGCAGGCAATTTCAACCACCCTCCCCAAAGCAGGGAAAAGAGAAGTATCATTTATATCATTTTAGAAGACCAGTGAACCAAGACCATTTGCCTGAGCAAGAGACATTTGAGGTTGCTCTGATTCGCTGCAGAAATATAAATCACATTTTGTGTTCATATTTTTAAGTGTTCTTTTTAAATGTCAGATATTTGAAATAAGAGGACCTGAGAAGTCGCAGAGGCACCAGTACATTGCTGGGGATACTGCTGGCATGAGAATGGAGGCAAATGTCACGGCAACAGGAGAAAGTGGATCCAGTCACCCTGGCTCTATTTACATTTGTCTTATAAAGACAGTCATATAACTGGTTCACCATTTTTCCTTTTTATTTATGTCATATCTTCTCAATTAAGCTTTGAACATCTATAAGGCATCACTGTACCCTACCATTCTTTTATCTTCCCATGTCTCTTGAAAACCACAATAGAGAGAAACTTTCTGAATACGTACTGGCTTAGCAAATGAACAGTCCTTGGGAAAGGGTCAATTATATTTCTGTTTCTTGCAACAGAACTTATATAGAACCCTGATTATGGTGACATGCGAAAAACTTTAAATAGAAAAAAAAGCTATCTTTATTTGTAAAGAATGATGCAATATATGAAAACAGTTCTTAAGAAAAAAGTGATTGATTCACCTAAATTTTACTATATTAACATTAATATTAAACAGAGGTCAGGCTCAGTGGCTCATGCCTATAGTTCCAGCACTTTGGGAGGCTGAGACGGGCAGATTACTTGAGCTCAGGAGTTCCAGACCAGCCTGAGCAATATAGCAATGTCCTGCCTCTACAAAAAAATGTATGAAAAATTAGCATGGTGTGGTGGCACAGGACTGTAGTCCCAGCTACTCAGTAGGCTGAAGTGAGAGGATCACTTGAGCTGGGGAGATGGAGGTTGCAGTGAGCAGAGATCATGCCATTGCACACCAGCCTGGATGACACAGTGAGACCCTGTCAAAAGAAAAGAAAAGAAAAGAAAAGAAAAGAAAAGAAAAGAAAAGAAAAGAAGAAAAGAAAAGAAAAGAAAAGAAAAGAAAAGAAAACAGACTTTAGCAGTGACCTCTAAAACAGGAGGGTGGAGTCATGTGACAATGTTATATAAGCTTTTTAGCTTCCCTGCTTCTGTGAAAACTTATGGAATAATTTAATGACTAACTTAGAACATAAATGATGAAGAAATCACATGTGTCTTCAGCATTCCCACAATAGTTTATGAAACTAATTGACAATGCTTTTATGAAGCCTGTGTGAAGTTGAATGGAGGAAGATATCTGGAGTTTTAATTATGGGGAAAAATGATATAAACTAATATGAAACTTAGAGACATTTTATTCTTATTAACAACTCTAGGTGTTTTACTGCATTCATTTGCTATCAGAATTTTAGGACTGCGAACTGGGCTTATCCTGCTGCCAGCTCAGCTGTGACAAATCCCTGGGAAGCCATTGCTAATCGCATGCTTGATGATACACACAAAGGGGAAATACGGTTGTTCAGTCTTAGTTCTCTATTTGGAGATTGTTTCTGTTGGTTGAGTAAAAATTATTTCTGGAACCACCAGCTTATCAGATCAAACTTTTGCATTTTAATCAATGTAGTTCAGGGACCTCCCCAGAGCCTGTTTGTTTATGCATCAAGCTCCCCTACTAGCAACTGTCACACTGAGGAACTGCTGATAGAATTTGCACTTTGGGGTGAATCCATCAACGTTTGGAAGAGTTTTCACTGAGCCATCTTTTCCAACTGAGAAGCCTTGGACATGTCAGGGATGCTGTGGGACAGTTAAAAACCTCTCCGTCCTCTGGCCAATAATACTATCCCTGGAACGCTCAGGAAATATTTAGATAACCATCTGGCCAGAGCCATTTTTGCATCCTGGTTAATACTATATGCACTGCTTTGGAAAGACCGTCATTCACCATAATAAAAGCTGTTAGAGGTAATTTGGTGGCTTGCTTTATGAAGGATTTCCACAGGCACAGATACTTTTGAATTACAGGCAACATTCCCCAGATTCTGCTAAAGATTTGTGCCAAAGTCGTCATAATTATACATCTCTGGGTGTTTGTTCCTGCCAGCAATGAATTAATGAGATGATATTACTTATAATCTTTGAACACTATGAAATGAAAACAGAAACAGGAATAAAATAACAATGAGCTAGGGACTCATTATAGAGGAAACAACAAAACGATGAGACGGGCCTCATTATAAAAGAAACAATCTCAATTGTTGAAAGGAAAGCTCATCCTAGCTAAGGAAACCAGAAAAAAGTAAACAGCTAATCTTCGTGAACAGAGAGTCGAGGGTGGAATGGGCAGCAGTAAAGTGGATGAGATGAGCCTTCTCTGTCCATTAGCAATGACTTTTCCCATCCCACTACTGTGATCTCGATGTAGAAAAGAGCCTGTGCTTTCTCCAGCTACCTGGGATGGGACTGCAATCACGGGGAGCAACTTCAGACCCTCCTCAGAGAACCTTTGCTGCATTGGACCATGGAAAGCACGCTAAAACAGAAGATGACACAAGAGTGATGTTTAATTAACTATAACTTCCTCTGGTGTGATACCTACACCAACGAAATAAATATGGGCAACATAGTCAGGTTAAAATGCGTTCTAGTTCCAGCAGGCCATTAAGAAGCAAGTGAGTCTGGACAAGCTCGCTCTTTGCTCCAAGCTTCCTCTTTCTTCATTTTGGAGATAAGGAGGCACTTTAGATATTCTGTGGTCACACAGGGCCTCCTGACCGTATAAATCGCTAAGTCTCTGAATGTTAGAAGACAAATACATTTCCTGAAACAAGAAAACTACAAAATACTCTCTATACATTATGGAGATATGTGTTGTGTGTGTTTTCATTGTGTATGCACTTATGCATTATTTTTAATTACAACTAGAATACTTAGGTGGATGGGTAGCTAGATGATAGATACTTGATAGAAAGATAGAGAATATATATGTAGACAGATAGATGATAATAGATAGGTCTAATATATAACATGGAAAATGCAAAGTGAACATGGGATATGGTCCCTATTTTAAGAAACCCAGAGATGGAAGAATATGCTGTAGCTCAACCCTCCTCCTGCTCAGTAATATTCATAAATATGAAAGCCAAGATGTGAGTGTGTGGTTCAGGCCATATGTTTGCATGTTGATGAATTTGAGCGAAAAGGAAAAAGGTCGTTGTGTGTTTTTATAGACAAGTTTCCCCCATTGTGATGTGTTTTATTAGCAGAGCTCCTTTTCCTTTGTGGAAAGAGAAAATTGTTTCTTACAGGTTTTTAAAGCAAATAAATCATTTGTCAATTTTTCAAGCTGTCCAATTGTATATTAATTATTACAAAATTATAAAAGCTCAAAGAATCTAAAGGAGCAATTTAGTCTGCTTACCTGCCTCCAGGCAAAATTTACACAAACCAAGAGATATATTTGGTGTGTCCTGCCAAGTGAATTATTTTTTGATCCAAGCATCTATTTCTTTTTCCAATGAGTGGTTTCACAATTAAATTTTGTTCTCATAGTTAACCAGTTTAGTTGCTATTGAGATGGTTCTAATATCACATTCCACACAGTGGGTCCAGCAGCACAGCTTGCATCTTGTGGGCAGTGCTATTTCCAAGTAGCCTCTTAAAATTCCCCAAGGTCAGTCGATGTCTGTAACAGTGGGTGTTATTAGGGGAAAAACCACCTTCAGTATGCACTGTTCCGCTTCTTTCTTGTTGTTATTGCCGTCATTTAGAAAGCTTTTTTGTGTGTTTTAGATCTTGAATGGCTCCATCAGTGAGGCCAGAAAGAGTAAACATAGGGGACTTTGTGCTGGGAACCTGATCCAAGACCATGACCCAGTAAGGTGGTAAATATGAACTATCCAGTAACTCCTGGAACCTGGCTAGGACTGTGGAGGTTACAGCAACTAATAGTAACAACAATAATAATGACTACAGGCATGCGTCCAAGTGCATCAGATCTCAGTCTAACCCTTTGCTCACGTGCTCGTGGTTCAGTGCTGCTCTCTGATGAGGATATACAGGGTTTCACAGCCCCTGATCTCATGGAGGTTATCATTTACTGAGGGATATGTGAATTAAATAACTGCCTTCAATTTTTTTTTTTTTTTTTTGCCAGTGTGATTTGGTTGCTCAGCATCTGCCCAGTCTCCCTTCATTTGGGGACCCTGTTCCCTAGCTCCCCATCCCAGGCCCCTCAGATCTGCGGCACAAATGCATGCCCTAATCTCCCACCTTAGAGTTTTATGTGGAATCCAGACAACCTTGTAAAATACTTACTGGCTATGGGCAGATCATGTTCATGGTATGGAAGTGGTCTGAGGTCCAGCCCCAAACCCTTCCCTGGTGGCTGTTCCAGTCCCCAGAGCTGAGTGTGGTTCAAGGAAGGACCTCCTCAGTGCTGATGGTCCCTGGCTGTGTACAGCCTCACGCTTCATTCTTCAGCCTTTCCAGGGAGTCTGTGATATCCCCAACATCCTTTAAATACACTCATTTTTTCCTAAATCTGCCAGACATCGTTTTGTGGCTTACAACTGAGAATCCTGACTCATTGTTCAAACAATATTTTAATTACAAATGTGAAGGAGGCGAGTTGGCTACTGTGTGACTGAACCAAAAGGAAGGGTCCCAGCCTGCCGCAAGGGAGGAGGCCTTTCTGAGGAAGCAGTCTTGAGGTAGGAGTGATAGCTGCAACACAGTCATCTTGGAGACTTTGGTACATGTTTTGGAGAAGTCTTACTACGACAAGCATCAAGAAAACGTCAATTATTATAACCTGATTCATTTTACTAAAGATGACTAGAGACTGTAGATAGTGTGGATCTAATGAGTTTTTGTGTCATTAAAAACTAAAGACCAGTAAACTCCAGTTACAAGTACAGTATCTTATTAAAGGAGTGATACTAATTCTACAAAGATAAATAATGCAAATCATTTTGCCTGTGACCCACCAGTCTGCACTATGGAAGATAATGCAAGAATCTTATCCGTTTTGTGTGTCTTTTATGTCACTCTGAAGATAGGGATGCTACCTGCCTGAAAGCAGCACATGTTTGTATATCTTAGTGAACATGGATAGAGCATGACAGTTAATTCATGATGTGCTCTGTTTCCACATAAAACAGAGCTGGATGTGCTCTGCTGTGAGCAAGTCATTACATCACCACACGTCCCCACACACATGCTGAGACACCCAGAGTGCTCCCCTACGTGCTTGTGGAGCTTATCCCACAGAGAAGCATTTCCTTGTTTTTCTCCAAATGCCAGCTCTTTACAGAGCCGTTCAAGTCAAGACTTACTTAGGAAAAAGTTTCTAGATGCGCACACTCAGACAGTCAATATTACAATGTTTCTTAGAGAAAGATCTTGCTAAAAGAAGCTTGAAACAAGCCGATTTAGCTTAACAGCCAACAATACATTGAAAGCATGTGCTTTTCTGCTCCTCTTCCCCTTCCTCCTCCTCTTCTTCTTCCTTCTCCTCTTCCTCTTTCTCCTTCTCCTTTTGTTTTTTTTTCTATTCCATCTTTAAATATAATTTTAAAAAACCCTTAATGATTATTTATGAACTAGATACAAAATGAAGATTTGCCCAATATGTCTCAGCAGGAGGTTTCTATGGAAACACTTTACACTGGGTAATAATCTCTGACAGCCAGGTTGGCTCTCAAAAGCAGACACTGAGATAAAAACAACAAGAAAATAAACACGTTCCAAAATCCTGGAGTACACATGGCAGGGGTTTCTGTAAGCATGGGTTGTTTGCGAGGCTGCTTCCATTCTTGTGGTGTACGGTTTTCTATGAAAGGAAAACCATGAGGCTTCTGAGCTCCTCTGGTAGCAGCTTGCAGACCCTCCAATCCGACGACACAGAGCAAATTGTCTCTGGAAATTCACACAGTGTAAATTAGTCAGGGTGCAGACACTGGGAACACAGAATACCAATCTCTTGGGAAACAAAGCTTAATTTCATCAAGTGTCATAAAATAAGTCTGCATTTCCTGGAGAAAGGGGCGTCATGGGAGTAGGTGTCCATCTCATTGGGTCTGAGGGAAGGTACACCAGGATCCTATTGGAAAGGCGGGATTCGAGGGCTGTTGTCCTTCGAGGATACACAGAAAAACGTACCTTCTTGCAAATGGTAACGTTTAAGGGTTATGTCTGCAGGAAAATGATTCCTGAATGAATTTATTTTTAACTGCAGGAAAAAATGGTAAAAGTCATGTAATGGAGACTAAGGCTAAGATGTATAGACACGTTGTGAGGGTTTTGAGGGAAACGAGATATAGTAAACACAGCCTGCACGACTGTCTACTAGATTTGACAGTGTCTTCTGGTTTTGGTCTCTAAAGTGCCCCCTCAGACTCAGGATAAGTTGCTCAGCTCTTTTATCTACAGTGGTTCTGGGGGATGCCGGAATACATGTTGAGACTGGTAAGACCGACCCTCAATATGTAGAAACTGTAATTTTGAACTTCGAGCTTTTTAGAGTTCTACAGTCCCTTGAACCACATATTTTAGACACATATCTTCCTCTTATCTTGAAAATATAGCATTTGTGTTCAATGTATTATAAAACTACAAATATGCAAAAAGATCTATATTGTAAAGAATAAAAGATCTTGCCTAAGAATAAGGGACGATCCTGGAAGAGATGACTGAAGACCCTGACATCCCTGCTCAAACACACAGCCCTCCCTGGGGCTTGGGACTCGCCTTTGTGGTTCAGGAACAATTCTACCTCCACTTTTTAAAACCAGAATTTGGACATTAGATCCACACATTCTGTCAACATTTGCATATGTGTGGGTTTAACAGCCTGGTGAATTGTTGATTGCGCACAAGACTGAACATAGAACAAATGTATTGGACTGGTAATTAAGAGCCTGAAATTCTGTCCTTTCTTTCAAACCAATTAGCTTTTGAGTCTCCGCTTCCGAGCGCTGCATACAAGGATGAGATTTATCAATCCCAGCTGTGGGTAAACTAAAGAAACAATGGATGTGACAATGTTTAAACAGCATACGGAAGTATCTAAGTAGGAAGGATTATTTTCCTAATAAGGCCAGACTTACAGGATCGCAGAATCTAAGTATTGAATGAAAGCCAGAGTTATTGGGCTGTAAATACCTCTCAATTCAAGAAATCATTCTATAGAATCATTGATTCATGCATCCATCTATCCACCTACGCATCCATTTGTTCACTCCTGTATCTCAAGTTTATCATCTTTTATGAAGCACCTGCCCTTCTGTAGACACAGTGCACTAGGTTTGGATGCTCAGTGACAGAATACAGGTGATCCTTGCCCTCATAACTTCCAGTGAGGAGGCCACATACTAAACAAGCCCTTTGAGAAAAAGAAGAGATTGAGAAGAATGGCAGCACCCTTGAGTAAAAAGTACTAGGTATCCCAGCTCAGCAGAGCCCAGGGAAGCTGCAGGCTAAGGCCCAGATCTCAGGCATACACAGATGTATGGTAGCTTCCTACTTATATCTGAGGTCAGCGAACGGTGTAGGCCAGCCTGAATTGGAAAGAGGAGTGGATTATCGAATATACTTTAAAGCAATTCAATTTTAATAATTTTAACCATATCCTAGTGACCCCACTAGGTTAAGTCTTAATTAGCACAAAATTACTCACTTTTAGTATGCAAGATACATATTAGCCCCATCTTACTTGTTATTACATTTATAGGAACTTAATAACACAAATAAGAGGGGGTTAATGCACACAATAGATAATACTGTACAATAGAGAAAATAGGGAGAATGATGACTCTCCACACAAAGATGAGCATATTAACCCTGGGACCCGTGCAATGTGACCTTACACTGCGAAAGAAGTTTTGCAGATGAGATTAAGACAAAGGATCTTGAAATGGGGAGATTATCCTGGATAATCTTTGTGGCTGCAACCTAATCCACTCAAGGCCTCACAAGCAGAGTTGTGACGTGAGAGGGAATTCACCCACCACTGCTTGCTGTGAAGACAAAGGAGGTGGACCATAAGCCACAGAACAAAGCCAGTCTAGAGAAGCTGGAAGATCCCTTGGCTGACAGCCAGCACCAAAACAGGGACCTGGGTCCCAGGAGCTCAGCAAACTGAATCCCACCAGCAATCCGAGTGAATGAGCCCCTAGACGCTGGAAAAGTCGAGGGGATGGATGTTCCCCAGGAGCATCCAGAAAGGAGCAAACACAGCCTGCAACACCTTAGTCTTAGCCCAGCCAGCCCCGTGTTGAACCTTGACCTACAAAACGGTACGATGATCATTTATGCTATTTTAAACTGCTACCTCTGGGGTAATTTATTATGGTGATGATGGAAATATAATAAGTGTGACTTTCTGTATGTTATAAGCTAAAGACTCAGAAATATAATACAATTTAACTTTGTCAGATATCATATGCTTTCCTTTCCCACCCAAAATTAGTTGGGAGAAAGACACAGGCCAACACGGCAGGGCACATGGCCTTTGACCCTTTACACCTGTTCCTGCGGGGTGCTTTCTCCAGGCCTCTGTCAACGTCAGCTCCACCACGGGATTCCTCCCGCACAGGTGAGGGTTTAGTAGGTTCAAGGCCACGGCCGTCCCAACACATTTGCTTTTTTCTCAGACCATAAAATAAAATAAATTTGCTGAGGGACTGTCACGCTATCCAGAAACTTTTGGCTTTTGGAATTTATCTTTTGTGATGAACTTTCAAAGCTTTCAATATTTTCCAGCAGTAAGCACTGTAAACATAGATAAGGGAAAGACAAATTTCAGCCTAACCCTCAGAAATGATCAAAATGACAAACTGCTTGTGTGTAAACGGTATAGGCTGAAGTAGATAAGTTCAGGGTATCACAGCAGCAATGACAAATCCGCCGTTGCCCCAGAGTTTCAGGATCTCATAAAAATGTAGAAACATTGCTCCTAGTTGGAAATTTATCGGTATTTCTCAGTGATGGATTTGTGGACCATTTTCTCCAAGTCTTTCAACTACATTCTCCACTATATGGCTCTTCACCTGAACCACAGGACGTGACAAGGTTCCTTCCTCTCAAATCCTTCCACCTCGCTTCCTGCTAGCTCTCTCTTGGCGTCTGCTGTGTTTCCTGGGCTGTGTCTGACTGGGTTTTGAGACAATGGTCACACATGGTTCCATCACTCCAGTCTCCCAAAATCAGCTAAGCCTTGGGCTGGAAATGTGTAAGTGCAGACATTAGCCAGCGCTTATTTCATACTAAATAGAAACACCCACATTTCAAGCCAGAATTCCTTTTACAGGCCAGCTTTGAAATGGAAAAATTGTGTTCATTTCTATCATTAGATTTTATTTTATTTCTCTATAAACACTCATAGGGAATAATAATAAAGTTCATGTTTTTCCCAAAAGACATTGGTTGGCAAAAGCCATTATACCTCCATCCTGCATCCTCAGATGCTTCCTGCTAGTTCCCTTTTTATCTCCATCAGGTTCTTTCTTCAGGACCATGGGGCAACCCCGGCATCCATCTTGTCCCAGAGCAGGTAGAAGGCATCCGGGAGGCAGGCTCTGATGGTGGAAATGCTCACCAGGAGGGGGTAGCCATTCTCTCTGTGTAGCTGGTCCAAGGCTTGGCCTCAAAGCTAAACTCCAGCCACATCTTGTCCATGCCATGTCCAAAGAGAGCACCTGTCCATTCCTCTGAGTTCCTCCTTTTTGTTTGTTTGTTTGTTTTAGAGACAAATAACTGTCTCTGTTGCTCAGGCTGCAGTGCAGTGGCATCATCCTAACTCATCTGCAGCCTCCAGCTCCTAGGCTGAAACAATCTTCTTATCTCAGCCAGCCATGTAGGTGGGACTACAGGCATGTGCCACCATACCTGGCTCATTAAAAATAAAATTGTAGAGATGAAGGTCTCACTATGTTGTTCAGGCTGATCTCAAACTCTTGGGCTCAAGTGATCCTCCTGCCTCAGCCTCCCAAGTGTTGGGGTTAGAGGCATGAATCACTGCATACAGCTTGAGACGCTTCCCTGAGCTTTCCAGGAGAGCAGAGTCCTTAGCTGCAGCCCACCCCAGGGTGACAAGGCCATTCAGCAAGGTACCTGGGGCCCTCAGAGCTCATTCACTTCTCTCATTCTCTTCCCGGGTCAAATGACAGCCAGGGGAATCCGGAATCCAGAGAAAAAGAGCAGCCCCTGTTCTTTTTTATTATTATTATTCTTTATTTTTTATTTTTTTATTATACTTTAAGTTCTAGGGTACATGTGCACAACGTGCAGGTTGGCTACATATGTATGTATGTGCCATGTTGGTGGGCTGCACCCATTAACTCATCATTTACATTAGGTATATCTCCTAATGCTATCCCTCCTCCCTCCCCCCACCCCACAACAGGCCACAGTGTGTGATGTTCCCCCCTGTGTCCAAGTGATCTCACTGTTCAGTTCCCACCTATGAGTGAGGACATGTGGTGTTTGGTTTTCTGTTCTTGTGATAGTTTGCTGAGAATGATGGTTTCCAGCTGCATCCATGTCCCTACAAAGATATGAACTCATCCTTCTTTATGGCTGCATAGTATTCCATGGTGTATATGTGCTACATTCTCTTAATCCAGTCTATCATTGATGGACATTTGGGCTGGTTCCAAGTCTTTGTTATTGTAAACAGTGTCACAATAAACATACATGTGCATGTGTCTTTATAGCAGCATGACTTATAATCCTTTGAGTGGATGCCCAGTAATGGGATGATTGGGTCAAATGGTGTTTCTAGTTCTAGATCCTTGAGGAATCCCCATACTGACTTCCACAATGGTTGGACTCGTTTACAGTCCCACCAACAGTGTAAAAGTGTTCCTATTTCTCCACATCCTCTCCAGCACCTGTTGTTTCCTGATTTTTTAATGATTGCCATTCTAAGCGGTGTGAGATGGTATCTCATTGTGGTTTTGATTTGCATTTCTCTGATGGCCAGTGATGATGAGCGTTTTTTCATGTGTCTGTTGGCTGCATAAAGGTCTTCTTTTGAGAAGTGTCTGTTCATATCGTTTGCCCACTTTTTGAACCCCTGTTATTTTTTCTAAATCCCAACCTGCTTGAGAGGTGGCCTTGGGTTAAGGAAGGGTCCTCAGTGATGGGAAAGTGTGGCCCACTGGGAGGCCCCAGGCACCAACAGAGGGAAGGTTATTGAGGTTTTCACAGTGGGAAGGCCCAGCCATGCTGGTGACATTACCTGGGCCAGACACACTTGACTTTCAAGGCTGATGTTACCTCAGGTCACCAGAAGACACAGTCGCTGCGCACCAGTTGCCAAGTCTAACTGGACACGCGGGTGGACTGTCCTATTCGGGAAGGTATTCCTCACCGCGGAATCTGCAAATTCAAATTTGTGATGGGCATGAGGTCTGTATTTAGTCAGCTATTCCAGTGAAGACGTTATGCAAATGAAAGTGTATAAATGAACATCTCACCCCCCACAAAAAAAGTGTTAAAGTCAACCTTATATATTTATTTATTTAGTTCAGAACAGAAAATGGAAACTCTCACAGGCTTCTCTGGACTTCCTTTAAGTTTGTAGCTTCTCTTCTCATTTTCTTCCAGAGAAGGGATTATTTCATGATTTAATTTTTTTTTAGCTTAGTAAAGTGAGCATGAGAGGGGCTAATTTCTAGCACAAATCTAAGGAGAAAACGGGAAGGAAAAGGTCCAACTATCTTCAGGAATGACCACATCAGGCTTGGTTGGGTTGGCAGGAGCAGGAGAGACTGGAATGCTTTGCGTATGAAGGTGTGGATGACACTATTGTTGAATGAACCCAGAAACTTGCTAACTTCAGAGGGTAGATTATTGACTCAAGGACAATTCACTTCTTTTCCGCAGACAACGATCTGTGAGCTCTTGATGGGAGTGTTGTCCCGGGCACAGCCTCCTTGGAGTGGGCCCCTGTGGTTTTGCTTTCTGCACAATTTGGACCACGGCAGAAGACACGGTCTCCAGATGACACATGTTTGAGAGGGATGCAAATTCAAAAGTAGAACAAAGATTTGAAAGTTGAGTCGTGGCAAAGCCCACGATCACTTGAGGGGAAGCCATCAAGATGAGCGTTGAGAAGAATAAAAATGAAGTTCCACTTTTTGGTACAAAAATCCCATTGCCAAATATGAATTGGGGAAGAGAAAGTTAGATTTGATAAAGATTTGAAAGTTAAAATTGTAAAATATCTATCATCCCAACTGACTTTGAGACTCTGAATCTAGTACACTTTGAATGTTTTCTGACACACGTAAACATGATAAAGTAAAAATGCACATCAAAAGCAGACAAATCAAAAACAGTCACATCAAAAATCTTGCAAATCTACTTTGCAAGACTGCCCATTAATGAGTTGGTTTAAGTAGTGAGCCTACCTAATTTATTTAGAATACGATTCCATTGTGGTGACATGAAACTCTTCTGACAAGCAGCTACTGTGTGAGTGAGGCCCACCTGCCCATAGGTAATTGCTCTCCATTCAAAAACCTACACCTGGGAGTCTCAGAGCTGATCTAAGTAAAAGCATTGTCACCTCTAACTCCATGTTGCTCTCTAGCCAAAATTATAACCCCCGTGGAACGTCAGTGGAGGATATTTTCTTTTGTTTTGTTTAGTATTCTGGAAAGGGCAAAAGAGGAGGCTGGTGCATGGGAGAGATGAGCCCCAGGACAGCACCTGGTGCTGGAGAGCCCTCCCTGTCTGCACAGTTCCTCTGAGCCAGTCCCTGGGCCAGTTCTAAGCCCAGCCCCTGCACAGAAAGGCTGTGAGCCCACACTCCCCTCCTCCCTGGGGGTCAGGTAGGTATGAGAGCACCGACCAGTCACACACAGTAGGTGTCTGCAGCAATGAATAGGGCAGTGGTGGATACAGTGCTTAGCAACTCTAGAGTGCTGCTGATGCGTTAGGATTTTGTAGCCGCACTATTTATTTCTAGTCACTAAACTCCTACTCTGTCTCCCTAAGTATATGTATGAACCTCCTGCATTTCCTTCAGGGAAGAGGAAGGGGTGAAATGTAAATTTTTAAAAATCCAGACATGTTCTGTTTTCAGTATTTGGGTTTGCAAAACATGGCTTTTACACCTTTTCTAAATCTGAGAGGGGGGGGCTATATATGCATATTTCCTAGAAATCACCCCAGTGTGAACAAATCACTGTCACTTTTCAAACTCCATTCCACTTAATTATGTAAATTATCAAATCTCATTAGTGGGTTTGGTAACTCTTCCTTCCTCACTTCACAGTTCAGTCCTCATTTCAAGCAATTATGTAATTATAATCTTAATGCAATTTCAATGATTTCAATTACAATGAGATTATAATTACAACAAGATTATAATTTGAACTGTGTTCCCAATTAAATCAGTCGAGTCCATAGCCAATTCTATGGCACATGCACGGATCCCAAATTTCAGCCTAAATTGTTAGGAATGATACATAACATAAATCCTAAGTGTCTATTTGTTGGGTTGAGTTATTCTGGAATGTACTTTCATGAGAACAGCAAAGAGAAGGACACAATATGGTCATAGCCTAACAGTCAGTGCCCTAAACTTCTGTTTAGTTCTCTACTTAAGGATGTGGTTGAAGCAGCAAAATGATGCACCTTGATTATATTGTCTTGACTTATCAGAGCTTAAGAACTTCCTAAGCAGAGGTCTGAGGTTCAGAAACTATTGCCAGCCACTGTGCAACTTGCCCATGGGATATTGGCTGAAGCATTTCCTACTTAAAAACACATTCAAGGCTGGATTCAGGAAGATACTGTGGAGGCATTTTGCCATCATTTGGGAGTCCTCCAACACATGCCAGCCACGCAGGGATCATGATTTGGCGAAAAGAGTCGTAAACATACATACTGTGTAATACATCTAGAAGTTGCCATGTATATCTATGATGCTGAAGAACAAAGAAAAATGGTTCGTGGTATTCAGGTTATCTTTTTAATGCCAAAGTCAATAATTTGTGGTTTTATGTAAGATGTTCCAAATTTCACTAAGATCATCAGTGCTCTGTAATAAATGTCATTGTATCGAAATTTCTGCAGTTCACTTTGAATTTCACATCAGACTCAGGTTCAATAAATGACCATTTTGACCTCTGTTCTGAAAGAACAGAAAATTATTTAGACAATAAATGAGCCTCCATCTCAAAGAATACACTCAAAATTGATTCACATTTCAAGACTTTTTTCTGGTAGTGGATGTTGGCAGTTACTGCTCTTTAATGAGTGTTTACACATACAATGTAATACAAGTTTTAGAGATTGTTCCTTTAAAAAAGTTACTCTTTGTTATACAATCACAATTTTAAAAAATTTCTATGGCAGGAAAATATCCATATTTTTTAAACTGTTCCAAAGCTGCTGACATTTATGAATTTTACATTTTAAATTATGATTGATGTTTTACAATTTTTGCTGTCAAGTATATGATTTATTGTACATTTGCATGATTTGCTTGGCCTTCACCAGACCCAGGAATACCCAGGCATTCGATTTCACGATTGACTTAAATGAGAGTGTGACACTTATCTGGGACTCTAGCCCTCATGCCTGAGAACCATTCCTGGAGCACTCCTCTTCCAAATAGCTTTCTTGAAGCCAAAGAAGCATGTTGGATGTATTTGTGCAATATTCATGTTTTCTGAACCCAAACGAAGGCCTCATGGCCTGAAATGAGTACATGTTTCTATGACAACCTGGGACAAATGGCTTGAGAACAGGCTGTGTTAGAAATCCTGGTACCAATGAACAGAGGTCTGCAATCACCAGGATGAAGGGAGTCCGGAAGAGTGCAGACTTCATGCAACACAATTGGTCCAGCTCCTGGGATGCACGTACATCCTCTTGATCCTTATATTCCCTCTTGTTTTCAGTGCTTACGCTTCAATTTATCTTGTATTTTTCCCTACCTTTCTGACTTATTTTTCATTCAGGCTTTCTAGTGTCCCCTGAGTCTACTTTCTTCTTACTTGTTTGGTTTCTGCTGGCTCACGATTTACTCCTCCCTCAATGTTGCATCAGCTGGATCTGTCTGGAGCCTCTAGATTTTGTTTCTGCATTTGCGATGGGTAAGGAAGCTGCCTGCCAGTCACGTCCTCTTAAGTAGAAAGACGTCGTACATCTATTCCCTGAACTCCTGCTTGGTTCCAGAATTAAGGCTGAGATGTATATGGCAGATTATGTGGCTAAACAAATAATAGACCAAGGATAAAAATGGAACAAGAGGCCGGGCGCGGTGGCTCAAGCCTGTAATCCCAGCACTTTGGAAGGCCGAGACGGGCGGATCACGAGGTTGGGAGATCGAGACCATCCTGGCTAACACGGTGAAACCCCGTCTCTATTAAGAAATACAAAAAAAAAAAACTAGCCGGGCGAGGTGGCGGCGCCTGTAGTCCCAGCTACTCGGGAGGCTGAGGCAGGAGAATGGCGTAAACCCGGGAGGCGGAGCTTGCAGTGAGCTGAGATCCGGCCACTGCACTCCAGCCTGGGTGACAGAGCGAGACTCCGTCTCAAAAA